>NW_028281017.1:1402500-1687943 GCF_059751285.1 Brachycentrus maculatus | reverse complement strand
GATATATATTTTTTTTAATTTAAAAATGTTACAACATTCACTAAGTAACTGTAAAGAAAGCGACAGACATTCGCTCCGGCAGGTGATCCAAATGCCGAATATTTTCTACGCACATAATGTTTTTAATTTTCTCCCAAAAAAAGAAATCCAAGGGGGTCATGACTTCTTGAAGCCCAGGCAATGTAAATTAAATTAAAGTAAATTAAATTAAAGCACGTACGGGGCAAGACATCGACTATAGACTGGACATCTGCAGAACGACGAACGGTACACACATCGAAATGTACTAAGATACTATTTTTTATTTCTCTTTATCCGCACATTATAAGATGAAAACCATAGAATACCCTTTTAAAAAATTATTAGTGATTTTAAATGTTGCCATTATTTTTCGATGATCTGTGTATATAAATGAATGGATGTACATTGTAATTGGCTTTGCTGTCAAGTACACGCTAATTTAAATAAATAAATACATATCGCGAAAGTATTGTCACAAATATTTTATGTGTTTTCAATAATAAAATACAATTAAGTAGACTCTAATAATCTGTGTTTGTCATTTGTTTTAAAGAAAATTGTTTGCGTTTTTATAATTTCCAAAAATACTTCAATTTCATATTATTTCTTTGAGCCTAAGCGGCTTGTTATAGAAATAGGTATCAAATTGTAGTAGAGTGGATTCGAACCGAGAAACTGTGACTCAAGAGTCCACGACTCTAACACGGGACCTCAACCCGACAATATAGTATCCCTCCTGTTCCCAACACAGATTCAAATAAAAACATATTGAATTAGCTAGAAGAAACAAAAATCCACTAAAGGATCTATAAACCTACATAATAATAATAATAATAATAATAAAACCCTTATCCACACCCCAATGGTGCATAGGGCACTGCTTCATATGAACACAGTGTTATCTTGATCGTTTACACACGAAGGAAAGGTGATCAGCCCTCCGCTTCAGGTACCAGTCAAGGGTAATATTGAATAAATATTACAGTGAAAAAATCACTTGTATTTATTTGACCCTACATAATAGGCAAAGTAAATAATAAATGCACTTCCCATCTGAAAAAAAAAACGACACTATATGGATGTGTTCAATTCCAGGGGGTGACCTACGTACTGCACGAGGGGCCAGACGGGGTGGACAGCGTTCGCACCAACGTCGACGGGGTGGTCCTGGTCACTAGCAGGAGGATGCAAAGACCTCGCCCCACCGTCAGACAAACCGTCGTTACTAGCAGCTACCTCTCGCAGGCCGTGCTGTTCGGCACGGTGGTGCAATTCCTGCTGGCCATGTACCTGTCCATCCTGGTGGCCATCTCCAACAACGCAGCGTCCCACCGCGCCGCCGCAAGTATCGCTCCGACCAGCGCCGGGTTGGTGGCCGCCGCGACCAATGTCAGCGCCGGATTGCTGGCTCACCCGGACAACGTCAGCGCCGGATTGCTGGTTGACCCGGACAATGTCAGCGTCGGTTTGCTGGCTGACCCGAACAACGTCAGCGCCGGTTTTCTGGCTGACCCGGACAATGTCGGCGCCGGATTGCTGGCTGACCCGGACAATGTCAGCGCCGGATTGCTGGCTGACCCGGTCAATGACAATGCCGAGACTGTAGCTGACCCGGCTTATGTCAGTGCCGGATTGCTGGCTAACCCGGTCAATGTGAGCGCCGGAACCGTAGCTGACCCAGCCAACGTCAATGTGATGTAATTACGAAAAATACTGCCAAAACGATGACGTTGCAAGTAAGAGTCATGTCATAATAATTTTCTATTAAAATAATTCAGACAGATCTTAACTGGTGGATTTTTATTTTTTATTTTTTTTAATATGGTTTCAAAAGTTTATTTTATAATTTTAATTCATTTTCCAGACATTTCTACTTTAAGAATCTTAAAATTAATAACGCAGTTCTCTCCAATCAAAAGATTAAGCTCTTGTACTTAAAGAGACTTACAATTATATATTGTTTACATTTGTTGGTTTTATTTTTTTTTTCTTTTTTTTTTCTTTCAATGCATAAAAGCTATCCCACCGCATTTCCAAATCTGATACAGAAGTATCTAGGCTTCCTGACACACCTTCTCTTGCAAAAGCATTTTTTATTTTTGTTTTATGAAAATATGAATAAAATTGTACCCTAATTCTACTGTGAATATATATTTATTTAATTAATTTCGGCAGTTGCTTTGTTGTAATAACCATCCATTTTTAAATTTCAATATTACTTAGTACATACGACTGTTTCTTAAATTTTTTGTGATTCGTGTTTCGATGCATTCAACATCATTATCAGACACCGTATTTGATTCTAAATGCATCGAAACACGTGTTACAAAATATTTGAGAAACAGTGGTATTTACGAAGTAAAATTAAAATAAAAAAATTAATGGATTTTACAAAAAAAATGATTGCCGAATCAATTGATGAAGTAAAATATTTAATTAGGATTAGAATACGTGGGTTTCGATGCATTCAGCATCGAATACGGTGTCTAACAATGATGCTGAATGCATCGAAACACGTGTCACAATCGATTTTAAATAAATGTGTATTTTTTAAAATTAATATTTCGTTTCCGATTAAGTAATTAAGTACATCATTTAAAGTACACATAAGGTAAAATAATCCGTAATGTACTTTGAAATTCGTATGTACCAATAAATTCAAGTTATGTTAGAAAAATGTCTTATTCTTGCAAAAATTGATGTAAATTATAACACAACATTTAAGAAAATTAATTGAGACGCTTTTTTATTTGTATTTTTTAAAAATTTCAATTCAATTATAAAAATCAAATTATGTAATTTAAAATTTAAATATCCTTTTGATTGATACAGCTTTAATTTTGTTTAACGAAATTCCGTATTAGATTAAAAACCTAATGAAGATAAATTGTACCGATTTTCAGTCCACGCATATTTTTATACTCATCATTTTATTTTCAGAATATTCAGGATATTTTCAAACGATGTCAGTCGTTTATAAATGTCCTCGTTAGACAAAACATCTGTCAAGAAAATAAAAATCATTTAAAATGTACCTTTTTATACAAATGTGATTGTTTTTCCAAAAAAAATACTGTCATCAAATCGTTTCTGTAGTGTCAGGTACTTCAAATGTATTTTATTTGAATTTAAAATCATTGCTTACTTTTGGTATGCTTATATAAAAATCTCCTTACCATTCGTCATTCGCTTTGTGTAATACTACTAAAAAACTCGTTTAGCGCTTTCGGATTTTTTTTATTATTATCCAATATGGTTACAAAAGTTTTTTTTTAATAATTTTAATAAATTTTCTAGACATTTCTACTTTTACAATATAAAAATTAATATCGCAGTTCTCTCCAATAAAGTGACTTGATTTTTGTGCTTGGAGAGAGACTTACACTTCCACATTTTTTTTCCCATCCATTCTCTCATCAGGTTTACTATAGGCTAAAGTGAAATTGCCATGATCTCTTGTTTATATGGTATGTTACAAATTCACATTACAAATTAGTTGACCTGATGATGGAATGGTGATTTCGAAAACGATAGTCGCAAAGTTGAGTTTTGGGAGGTATTACACAAAGCGAACGATGAATAACGAGGACAGTGTATAAAAAACCTGTTTATTTTCAACCAATATTTTTCAGATTTTATTTATGTTTTTTTTTTACTTGTTTAAGAATCTCATTTTAAAATCTTCCACTGAGATGTTATCGTATAAGTTTTGGCAGATTTTTTGGAAATAGTTTGTAGTTTATGTAATTTTAGTTTGCCCACTAATTAGTGCTTGCGATGCTTTATAGCAAAAAATGTAATTTGAGTTGACGCTGCATTAATAAATGTGTTATTCAAACTAATAAATAGTATTTTATTTATCCTAAAACCATAAATATTCCCGAATTTTTGAGTTAGTCTGAGTCCTTGCTATCAAATCTGGGTTTTTCCACTTATTTATTTGTCATTTCACATACTAGGCGTCTCCTGGTACATAAAATAGTTCGGAAAGACTCATACCAATATTTCATAAAAGTCTTTGCTAAAAAAAACTTATAAATTATATTTAAAGCACTAACCTTGTGACTTCCCATTTTATAATTAAAATGTAACTTTGTTTTAAAATTACAATAAATATTTTATTATAACTTAATTATAATGTCTACCGGTTTCGAAGCCGGTAGACATTATAATTAAGTTATAATAAGATCTTTATTGTGATTTGAAAACAAAGTAACATATTATTAGATTAAAACCAATATTTTTAGCTTTTTTACTTTATTCAATATGGTGGAAAAAAATATTGGTTTTAATCTAATAATACATATGATAAAATGCAATTTCATCAAGTGTCAGTGGATAATATAAATCTATTAAACAAAGTAACATTTTAATTATAAAACAACTTACTCATGGTGCCGAGAAATCACTCCTGAGTTTCTCGGTTCGTACCCACTCTACCACAATTTGATACCTATTCCTAATAATGAGCCGCTTAGGCTCACAGAAATAGTATTAAATTAAAATGTTTGTGTCAATAATAAAACACACAAATATTTTTCTTTAAAATATATATATATATATATATATATATATATATATATATATATATATATATATATATATATATATATATATATATATATATATATTATATATATATATATATATATATATATATATATATATATATATATATATATATATATATATATATATATATATATATATATATATATATATATATATACATATATATATATATATATATATATATATATATATATATATATATATATATATATATATATATAAATATATATATATATATATATATATAAATATATATATATATATATATATATATATATATATATATATATATATATATATATATATATATATATATATATATATATATATATATATATATATATATAAATATACATATATATATATATATATATATATATATATATATATATGTATATATATATATTTATATTTAAATATATATATATATATATATATATATATATATATATATATATATATATATATATTTAAATATATATATATATATATATATATATATATATATATATATATATATATATATATATATATATATATATATATATATATATATATATATATATTTAAATATATATATATATATATATATATATATATATATATATATATATATATATATATATATATATATATATTCAAAAGGGACGAAAAAGCTTTCAAAAAGGTTATCAACCCTCCATCCCTTGGGCATTATAAATCATAATATATCTACGTGTTAAACCAAGGTCTACAGCCCTATCGTTTTATGATATACTATCATCTTGACTTTAGACAAGATAATGATATGTAAGTTAAGGAGAATTAGATCAACCGGGATCTTGATAGCATCCCGACGGTACGGGCACACGAGCTAAGGGCTGGCACGCTTAATGCGGGTCAAATGCCCTCGCAAGGGTTGTGAGCTCAAGACGGAGGGTTGGCGGAGCTACCCCCTTACCAAGAGACTACTTTGCTTATTGTTTGAGTGTTAATACTTCACTCAGGAGATCTCAATTTTACATATTCATAATTAACGTTATATATATATTTATATACATATATATATATATATATATATATATATATATATATATATATATATATATATATATATATATATATATATATATATATATATATATATATATATATATATATATATATATACCGTAAAGTGGGTATACTTTGCACCATGGGTGATACTTTGCACCACCTTCTGTAAAGAAATTGTAGAGCTGGTCATCTCTGATACATGTCATTTTTCATTCTACTTTCTATTGTTTCTGATAGATGGCACTTCAATCCACTTTTTAGTTTACAGAAGTAACAGTCGGTCGCTATTGCTTCAATGCGTTTTTCCTGTCCGAACGTAAAGAAAGTTTTCTGTCTGAAAATTGTGTCCGAAAAAATCCAGTGGAATCAGTATACTGAAACTAGTTACAACAAGTGAGTGGTCTCTAAATCATAGGTAGATAGGCCCTGCTTTTCTCAAATACTGTATTTTTTAGTTACGTTGTCAAGTTTATGTAAAAATAATATTTTTTTAAGAACTGACTTGTATTGGCCACATTTGGGGTAACATTGCACCAAGTGCAAAGTATCCACAAAAGGCCATAGTTAATTAATTTGATGAAAAGTCTTAAAACGGATAATACAACTTGACATGTTTGCTAAATATCTATTGGTTTTGTGTACTTACTTAATTCCTGATGGTATATTTTTTTCAAAAATGTCAAGAACACACAAACAGCGGCCTTATGCCAGACGATACTGCAATTTTACACCGAAGAGAGTGGAGCAGTGTGTGGAGGTCATTCGAAATGGTACAATCAGTCAAAGAAAGGCTGAAGAAATTTTCAAAATCCCCAGAAGGACGATTAACTATAAGCTCAAAGGTCAGCACACAAAACCTGTGGGAAAACCTCCGATATGTGACAAGTGCGAAGAGCAATCCTTCGTAAACTGCATAGTAGACATGAGTGAGTACGGTTTCCCAGTGAGTGTTTTTAACATTCGCTACATTCGCCTATTTGGATAGATTTGGCAGAAGAGTACGAATATTAAAGAACAACGTACCAGGCTCTAAATGGATAAGATCATTTTTGCAAAGACATAAAACCTTGACTGTTGCTAAAACTAGTCAGTTGCTTAATCGGTTGCCATTAAAAGCGTATGACGATGACGTGCGCCAGAGTTTTCAACAGTTTTTGGAAGAAAACAGATTCAACCCAAAGAATTCAGTCTTAAAACGCAGGAAAACAATACCGATAGAACCAGGTTAGAGCATTGCTCACAATCCAAATGTCGAAATGAACGTTGACGAGACACAAATGCTACCTGAACCAACTACATCAATGATCCCACCTTCCACATCGAAACTTCCAGCATATCTAGCATTAACTGATTATAGTTGACACGGAAGCTTTGAGGAAGAGGGAGAAGAACAAAAACGATGACTGAAACCAGTTATCGTATTTGTTCTTCCGTTTCATTAGGACCAGTAAAAAAGAAGGTGGGAAAATATGTCGTATTTCATTATGAAGGAGAAAATTTTCCGGGACAGATTTTGGAAATAAAGAAAGACAGAGCTGTTAAATCCATGCAGGAGAGTCTCAAAACGTGGAAGTGGCCGATGAAGGATGACTTTCTTCAATATTCTTGGAAGGATGTAGCGGGTTCCATAAAAGAACCGAAAATGCAATCCAAAAGAGGTTTCTTTACCGTCCCGGAACTTGACCATATTTAGACCTAATTTAATTTTGATTCCTATTACCTATATAGTACGATATGTTTTAATATCCACCTTTTATTTTATATAACTTTAAACCTTCAGTATTGAAAAAAAAAACATTTTTGTTAGATTTTTCAATATTTAAAAAAAAAAATTCTATCAAGTGTCTTATTTTTCCATAATTATACAATATTATAATCTGCATTTAGTGAACTGTGAGCCAAAACCCTTCATAAGGTGCAACAAAACTTGTAGGATAGCCTTTACTTTGCATAAATTTGGATTCTAGTACGAAAAGTGTAGAGAAAATATCATGGTGCAAAGTTGTACTTTACCCCGGGATACTTTGCACCAAAATATAAATATAAAAAAAAATACAGGCAAAATAGATAAAAATTTAAAAACGTATCAGACATGTTACAGGTATATGTGTTATTACATTGCAATAGTTGAAACCTCAGAAAAAGTAAAAAACCTGATCTGAATAGACAATTTTTTGAAAAAATGCAGTATTTTGGTGCAATGTAAACCCACTTTACGGTATATATATATATATATATATATATATATATATATATATATATATATATATATATATATATATATATATATATATATATATATATATATATATATATATATATATATATATATATATATATATATTATATATATATATATATATATATATATATATATATATATATATATATATATATATATATATATTTATATATATGTATAAATATATAAATATATATTTATATATATATATATATATATATATATATATATGTATATATATATATATACATATATATATATATATATATATATATATATATATATATATATATATATATATATATATATATATATAATAAGGAAAGACTGCAAGGCTGAGATAAGCATTATCGATAAAATTAAGAAAGGTGTGTTGAGATAGGTTTGGACATGTGGAACGTATGAGTGAGGAAAGAACGGTTAAACAAATTAATGCAGCGAATGTAGTTGGAAAAAGAAGCAAAGTAAGACCGAGGAAAACATGGCACAATCAGGTATGTCAAATACTTGAAAGCGGCCGGGTCATGAGTCGTAATAATCTTCGGGTATGTATGAGGAGACGCATGAATGTAGACATTCACTTGTGAGCCGGGAGTTCCGTGCCAGTCAAAACAAAAAATATTTCACTTAACGAGTATGATTCTGGAACGAATTACGCTCGTTATAAGAGTGTATATATTTTTATTAGCACACTTATTTTCCTGGCCAGCATATTTTAAGGGTAGACTTTTAAATTTCGCATTTTATTTGTACAACACTAATACCATTGAAGGGTTAATCATCAAATATCCTAAATACATATTAATAATTAGGTACCTTCGATAAATCATCTCTGGAATCTGATTGGAAGGGCGTTTCGTTACATCACCCACCCCCGCCCCTGTCGTACTCACCCTTAGAGCAGGATCCAGGGTAGTTCGGTGGTCGTGACCAGCGTATAATGTTCCCAAGTTTACAAACGTTTAGGGATGTTTGCTCCGGAATGTCCACCCCATCCGACAAACGTCCTCTCTGTTTAACTAACAATAATATAATGTAATTTGAAAATTGTTTGCACATATCCATAGTTGAGTGTTAGACTATCATGCAAACGAACCATGAATCGACTTCCAATAACTAAACATACAACATTTTGAGTGTGTTGTTGGGTAATATATCCAAAATAAAACAAGGTTTGTTGGATTGAATTCTACATTTATTTATGTATACGTTAATACGTGACGCGTTTCGTCTTCTTAGGACATTATCAAACACCTAAGAAGACGAAACGCGTCACGTATTAACATATACATAAATAAATGTAGAATTCAATCCAACAAACCTTGTTTTATTTTGGATATATTACCCAACAATTCAATATGAAATTCTACCAACTGTCTGCAGTTACAATAAATATTTTCAGTGTGTCCAAATACTTGTTCACAAATCTCCAATTACAGGAGTTATTTATGATATTATTTTTTGACATCTCAACATAGTTGAAGAAGAATATAAAAGCCTGGAAATTTACGAGGCTGACGACCGTCATAGGCTGGTTTTAGTCATCATTTCACACACGTGTAACATTCACCAATTCTACCCACGATTGAGAACCACACTACTCAAATTCTTGGAACTTGTAGATATATTGATCAAACTCGAAACACAGTATTTGACTTCACTAGAGACATCTATGGTGAGAAAAGAGAAGTTTTTTTACTAAGCAGAGTATGCCCAGAAATGCCCGCAAACGCCCAGACAGAAAAAAAAGGTTTTTGTCTTTTAATATAATGGATAAACGATATCGCTCACTCCTTTCAACAACGTCATATATCAAAAAACTTAATTTTTCAGGAGATCCTTTTTAAAGTTTTTATATATGATAAAATCTATTCAAAATAAATATCAAGCCACTTATTGAACTTTTTACTGTGCAACAAATCTTTTTAGGTAAAACCTGAATGTTTTTTCTCCATTTGAAAAATATTTAGTTTATTTAAAAATAATAATGAAACAATACCTTTTCTTCGAAATGCAAAACAACACTTTCTGCCCTGAGCGGGTAAATATTAAGTTGAAAATATTCCGCTTTTGCTGGGATATAGTACATTTTCTGGGCATTCCGAAAACATGCACAACTAAAAATTGTCAATTTTTGATATATGACGTTGTTGAAAGGAGTCAGCGATATGTATTATTTCCATTATTTTTATTAATATTTATAGTCTGGACGTCTAGACTGAGTTGAAGAATACACTATTTTCGTTAGCAGTGATTTATGAAATATTTATAAGTTTATATCATTAATCCAAATCTTTTATAGATGGTAGATTTCTTTCAGCCCGACCCTCCAAATCACATCAATCAAAGGAGATCAAAGGAGGGGAAAATCTGCTCAATTTTTTACCAGAAAATTCTTATTAATAGAGAAAAATTGATATCGAACATGAGAGAATAATAAAAGAAATATCTTATAATTAAAATGTGACTTTGTTTTAAAATCACTAAATTTTAAAACAAAGTTACATTTTAAATTATAAAGTTTAAAATCACAAAGTTAGTGTTTCAAACATAAATTATAAGAGAAATATGTGTTTGGAAATTTTTATATCCAAATACTTGTTCCCAGTGTGTAAAAATAATCCAAGGTTTTGATCTTGCATTCAAATACAATGGTCTCTGCAACTTAAAAATCTTTCTTAATCCAAAATAGATGGCTGTTGTGATCTCATATGTAGTATGTAATGAGACTGTTCACATATATAGGAAGGGTTTACATATAGGTGTGGTTGTCTATCATGGATAATAAAATCCTTATCCGCACCCCAATGGTGCATAGGGCACTGCTTCATATAAACGCAGTGTTATCTTGATCGTTTACACATGAAGGAAAAGTGATCAGCCCTCCGCTTCAGGTACCAGTCCAGGGTAATATTGAATAAATATTACAGTGAAAAAATCAATTATATTTATTTGACCCCCCCTGGGAATTGAACCCGGGACGTCTAGAACGGTAGCCAAGCGTGCTGACCATTACACTACGGAGGCGGACATCTAATCAGACACCATCATGGATGGTGAATGTTAAATGTTTCACTTGTGTAAAGTGATCACTTAACCAGGATATAACAGTTCATAAGCCTTGGAAATACCCAGACTTCCATATTATTCTTAATCTAAGTTGAGATGTCAAAATGTTATTTAGTGTGGTTCATGTTTTTTACGTGTTATTCGCCATTTTCGTAAAATTCTACCTCAAGGGCGCAAGCATAGCGTCGTTAAAAAAACAAAGTCGTTAGTTGAGATATTACGAGGTATTTGATATTAATGACATATTCAGTTTATTCATCTACATGGAAGATACCTACAAGCATATATATATATATATATATATATATATATATATATATATATATATATATATATATATATATATATATATATATATATATATATATATATATATGTATATATATATATATATATATATATATATATATATATATATATATATATATATATATATATATATATATATAAATATATATATATATATATATATATATATATATATGTATAGGGTGGTCCAGATCTCATTTTGCTCTATGTTTTTGCCATTTATGTTTTAATTTAAACAGATTCAAGAAATATGTATAATATTGGTTCAAAATATATTAAATTTTTTGACATCTCAACATAGGTGTAGAAGAATATGGAAGACAGGAAATTTTCAGGGCTTATGACCTTTCATTGGCTGGGTTAAGTATGTAATCACTTTATACCGTGTAGTATTCCGGTGCTGATAACTCGCATGTTAAAAAAGTTTTCAATTGAAGGATACCTAGAACTACTGAAATTAAGGTAATGTGGTGGTCAATCGTGGATAGAATGGTGATTGTTGTATTTTACTAAGTTCCTCTCAGAATACCTCTGCTAGAATACTTCTGCTCCTTATTCTAACTACATTCACCCCGAATTTGTTTTATCGTTCTTTCCTCATTCATTCGTTCCACACGTCCAAACCATCGCAAAACACCTTTCTTAATTTCATCGATAGTGCTTATCTCAGCATTGCATTCTTACCTTATTTCACAATTCGAACAACTATCGTACATCATTTTGCCGCACATTCGTCTGAGGGATCGCATTTCGACTGCATTCAGTCTACTTTCATCCTCATTTTTTCAACTCCATGCTTTAATTTAATACATAAGAGTTGGAGCCACGACTCCGTTTTGTACTGCCTGTGTTCAAAAATATGCATATGCAAAAATTTATATATATATTTTTTTTAAATGGTAAAGCGAGTTCCGAACCACCCTGTAAAATTATTTTATCATCTCAAAAGATATTCAGATTGAGTATTCTCATTGTTAAATGGCATCATTAAGGTTTAAATTACAAATTCGCTTTAAAAACTTTTCAGTTCAATTTTTTCTAAGTGGAACAGGACCGTTCGGTAGCTGAGAGTTTCCTGCCCTTTGAAGCAGCATTTGTCTCGCAGGAAACAACGATATCATTAAGGAATCAAATCCTGGATGAAATTTTACATCCACAATGAAATACTCCCAACTTTTAACACTGTATTTTGAAGTATTTTGTAAATATTTTATTTTGCGTGGAAAGGTATTTTATAATTTATATTTGAAAACCTCAGGTTTAACAAAAACGGAAGATGAAAGCAAAAATGAGTGATGATTTGATTCAATGAAATAATAAATAATAAATCATTTTATTTTAATAAAAATTAAACACTTGAATAATTCACTGAATTAAGTTTTATTTTTATTTACGACTAGTTTCGAAAACGACGATTGTTTTCATCTTCTGGTACAAATTAAAACTTCGTTTTCGAAGCTAGTCGTATATAAAAATAAAACTCAATTCAGTGGATTATTCAAGTGCTTAATTTTTATTAAAATAATCATGTCATTCCACAAAGTTAATGCCGAATCAATAAATAATAAATAAATTTGGATAATTTGTAAAGCGCCATTTTCGTAAAATACTACCTCAAGGGCGCTTGATAGTGGATATTATAAAATCTTGGTATCAAAGAAAATTTTATACATTAAATTTTAAAACTTCTTAATAAAATTAAAATCTCGATAAACCGTACTCAAAGCAGTTTTTCATCGGGTTTTTACAATGTGGTTCAATTAAAATATTTTTTGGTTCAACTAAGTAACATTAAAAATAAAATAATGACTTTAAAGTTTTTTTTTCCACATATTAAATACTCGTTCATATTCCAATATGTGAAAAAAACTATAAAGTTTTTATTTTATTTTTTTTAAACTGTGTCCACCAAGATATTTCAGTAGAAAAACTAAAGTCTAACACACGTATGTTTATGTATTTGTATACAAACACACGCAATAAATTAATAATGACCCATTTCAGAAATTTTCTCCGATTAAAATATGAAAATATAATTTAAAACATAAACCCCCTACGACGTTCCCTCCGATAATGCGGTATTTATCTCAACGTTATTGGAGGGTTTACAGTATTTTAGACATTTATATACGTATAAAAAAATGAAGAAAAAAAAGTAATTTGAAGCAAAAAGATTTTATGAAAATACAATATTAATAAAAACAGGACCCGAGAGCTTCATCCGACTACAGCAGCCAATTGTCGATTTCTTTCCATACAAAAAAAAACATTTAGCTAGATGATATTGTAAAAAAAAACAGAACGCAATACTCCAGTGTATCGTAAGAACTAAATGCTACCGTAATGATCTTGGTAAATATGGCACCGAATTAATTTTCTTTAGGACCCGAAGTGTGCCTTTTCTTTTCATTATTCCGTTACCCTAGTTTCAAAACCTCGTAAGCCTATTTTGGAGAAAAATAGAGGAAAAAAAAGGGTGCAAAATTAATTCAGGAAAGATTTGATTTCAAATGGTCTGGGTGTTAGTGATGTGTTTTTCAGATTAACATTCCCTGTCCTTACTATCCTACCTGCAGAAAAGCCCGTAATGGAGGCTTTGCTGGTAATTCCTTTTAAAAAAATAAAATAACATAATCACATCAAATTGTCTTCTTCTTCTTCTTCTTCCTCTTGGTGTAAGCCCTGTGGCCTGTTTTGAAGAGGAATCAGCCTCCTGCGATATCGATACCCAGTTTTAAATCCATTACTTTGGTGGTCTGCCCGAGAGTCGTCTACCGTGTGGTTGGCCGTCGGAAGTCTGATTGGTTCCATTCTCCTCACATGTGCATACCATTGTCTCCTTCGTTGGCTTTCCCACCTAACGACATCTACGATTTCGCATATTTCTCTTTTCCTGGTGTTCCTTATTCCATATACATATAATAATTTGTCTTTTCATTAATTGGTTAAACCATGATTGACAACCACACTACTCAAATTTTAGAAACTTTTAGATACCATATATTGATCAATCTCATAACACAGTACTTATGAGTTCGCGACATCCATCTATGTTGGATTGAGAAAAGCTTGTATTTAGCAGAGACCCTTTTAACATCAAGTTTTTTGTACACACTAATACACGTCGTATTAACATTAATAAACTCAAAAAGTTGTCGTATAGAGTTTTTTTTTAAATGTATTTTATATTTATACTCTTCCCAGTTATTTATTCACAATATTTTTCAGTACAAATAAAGCGAAAAATGTTTTTTATATATCGCTTACTCCTTTCAAGAACGTCATAAATAAAAAATCGTCAATTTACAGTTGTGCATGTTTTCGGAATGCCCAGAAAATGTACTATATCCCAGCAAAAGCGGCACATTTTAAAATTAATATTTACCCGCTACGGGGGAGAAAGTGTTGTTTTTGCATTTTGAAGAAAAGGTATTATTTAATTAATTTTTTTAATATACTTATATTTTTCAAATGGAGAAAAACCATCAGGTTTTACCTAAAAAGATCTGTTGCACAGTAAAAAGCTCAGTAAGTGGCTTGATATTTATTTTTAAAACATTATATTACATTTTTAAACATTAAAAACGTTCTACTGAATAATCAAGTTTTTTTTATGACGTTCTTGAAAGGAGTGAGCGATATGCCAGGGGCCTATGGTGATAGTTTTAACCCTTTCAATACCGATGTTCATATAATAGAAGCAGCTCGTGTAGCTTGTAATAAAATGAAAAATCTTCTCTGTAACGATGATATTAATTTTTATTTATATATTTGGCATTATCAAATCAATCAGAACCTTGAAATCAGGTCTTGCAAAAATCTAACTAACTGGAGGGAATGTACGACTAGATGTATCGATGTGAAGGAAGCTAGGAGTGTTTGACAGGACAGATGTGTGTGGCATTCTAACCTCTCTGTCCTAACTCTGCAAAGAAACGGCATGATACTAGAAAATGCAGCGTTCAGATTATGAAAGGTGCCTGAAATAGAAAAAACTTTTTTTTTGCAGAATATTGGAGTTGTGAGGTTTCAAGGGTAGGGTGACGATGTCGCGAATGTTACAGAAACGTTGACTTTAAGTAAAATTAAGATGTTGTCTCAAGTTGAATTTAGTGATGTAATTAATTCCGTCGGGGGGGAACTATTCCTTACCGAGCATTACTTTTTATCCTTCAAGGGGACCTTTTGGGTTGTTACCAAAAGACTTTTTAATTTACTTTTACGGCGGAATAATCTTAAACTTTTTGCTAACATCTCAGGTAAGTACCTAACCGGGTAAGTCCGCCCTTATAGTACGGTACCTACCGCGATAAGTTAACAGTAAAAAAACCTTTATTATCCATTAACCGTTTTAGAGCTGACATATTTTCTTATATACATGTCGCGTAGTTAGGTAGACGCTCGACTGCAAAACTGGCGTCGCGGGCTCGATTCACGCCAATTGCAAAATGAATTCATGGAAGATTTATTTTCAATTGGTCTGGGTGTTTGTGACGTATTTTTCACATTTGCTTTCCCTATCCTTACTATCCTACCTGCAGACAATCATCTAAAATAGACGCTTTGCGGGTTATTCCTTTTTAAAAATACGTAAGTATACCTATACGTAATATATATATATATATATATATATATATATATATATATATATATATATATATATATATATATATATATATATATATATATATATATATATATATATATATATATATATATATATATATATATATATATATATATATATATATATATATATATATATATATATATATATATATATATATATATATATATATATATATATATATATATATATATACATTTATATATATATATATACATATATACATATATACATATATACATATATATATATATATATATATATATATATATATATATATATATATATATATATATATATATATATATATATATATATATATATATATATATATATATACATATATACATATATACATATATACATATATATATATATATATATATATATATATATATATATATATATATATATATATATATATATATATATATATATATATATATATATATACATATATACATATATACATATATACATATATATATATATATATATATATATATATATATATATATATATATATATATATATATATATATATAAATATATAAATATATATATATATATATATATATATATATATATATATATATATATATATATATATATATATATATATATATATATATATATATATATGCCAAAATCAAAGTTTTTTTTTTAAATGGTCCCTTTTTTTGTGTGGTGCAAAATCAACAACATTATTTAATTATATTCTTATTTTGCACTAGACATAAAAAATAAAAATGGAATGTTTAAAATGATGTTTTGCAAGTGTCGAGTTTTATTTTTATTTACAAACAAAATAATGATAAAAACCATATAATAATAAAAAAATTACATTTTTTTAACATAATAAATAATAAGTATACAATGTTAGCTTTTCTTATCCTTTCTAAACTATGCTTAGTATTCCACAGCGTCCGATAGCTTGTCACGATTCAACCCTTCTCTTATCCATCTTTTTTAATTAACTCCCCTAATCATCCCTTGTTTCTGTAAACCCTCCCCGTAAGAAAATCTCTGTATCATTAGTGTCATCTAGACAAATGAAATGAGGGTGGGTGACCCCGTGCGGCCCTAAAAAGGGCCACACATTTCCAGACAGGGGATGCTAAAGAATAGCCTATTAGCCAGGTTTTTGTGGACACTGACCATTTACTAAGGAAGGGTCAACGTTGAGTTAATTTATTAAGATGGTTCACACTAACACGCTGTTTTTTTTTTTTTTTAATTTTTATTTTTGTTTTGACATCTGTTTTATTATATTATGAGATGTTAATTATGTGAATTTAAAAATGATTAAAGAATAAAAGATTGATAAAGACATAGAAAGGAGAGTGAATGCTGGGAACAAAGTGAATGGCGCACTGAAATCAGTTATAGCAAATAAAAACCTATCAGCGGAAGTTAAACTGGCAGTGCACAACGGAGTCCTGGTTCCAACTCTAATGTATGGAAGTGAAACATGGAGTTGGCAAAAGAATGATGAAAGTAGACTGAGTGCAGTCGAAATGCGATCTCTCAGAAGAATGTGCGACAAAACGATGTATGATAGATGTGCGAATAGTGAAATAAGGAAGGAATGCAAAGCTGAGATAAGCATTATCGATAAAATTAAGAAAGGTGTGTTGAGATGGTTTGGACATGTGGAACGAATGAGTGAGGAAAGAACGGTGAAACGGATTTATGAGGCGAACGTTAGTGGGAAAAGAAGCAGAGGAAGACCGAGAAAAACTTGGCACGATCAGGTATGCCAAGTACTTGAAAGTGGTCAGGTTAGGAGTCGTAACAATCGGTGGGTATGTATGAGGAGATGCATGAACGTGGAAGAGGCGAAGAATGTTTGCAAGGACAGAGTGGTGTGGCGCTCTATTCTCTCTGCCTACCCCTGCGGAGAAGCGGCGTGATGGTTGGTTAGTTAGTTTTTAAAAATGATTAAAGGGTGTACTCGCAAACGTAATAACTTCAATAGGCTGCGCGAGGGGGCAGATGTGTCTCTAATTTATTAAAAGATTATTTATACTGTCAGGCTTCTTTTGTTTATTTTATTACAAGATGTAAATTATGTAATTTATAAATGATTTAAGGGGGTGCTCGCAAAGATAAAATCCAGTAAGCGACCGGCCAGCTGTGTCTCCAGGCACAATATATTTTTTAAGAAAATATATATATTTTTAAATAAAACATTTTTTAACGCTTCACATTTCAATGACTCTTTTCTTCACTTTGTTTGCATGCTGTGTTAGTGATTGTCCTGACGAAGAGACGGGTACGTCTCGAAACCGGTAGACGTGAAAATCTCGGTGAGTGGTTATATACTAATTTTATTAACATTTTTGTAAAAAAATAAATAAGACTCTTTTCTTTTCAAAATAAAATATTTATTTCGCAGAAAAACTTATTTATTCAATAAAAAAACGGTATTTTAAGGCTAATATCTCAATCGTTCAAATTCAGACTACGACCGACCGCGCTAGGAGCCAGACGTGTTTCCACAACCATTTTTTTAAATATTTTTATGAATTTGTCTTTTTTTTTCAGAATATACATACATACCCATATTGAAAAAATATTTTTATGAATTTCGAATTCCTTATCTTGCAATCATTTATTTTCAAAACCATATAATTATTTCGAATAAAAACTTCTTTTTTCAATAGACGGTGTTTTAAACAAAAAAAATCAATTGCGATAAATGTTCCCTGGGTTCAAAGAAAATTAAGTTGCAGGCCATCAAATATCTCGCTAAATCACTTAACTCATAGCAGTTGTTACAGTCGATCGAAGGTTGACACGTCTATCAACCAATTCGTCTGGAATACTCCGCTCTCGATAATTTTTATTTTAATAATTTTCTGAATTACTTGGATTCAGTAATAAATCATACGTGTACAAATAGTTAACGGTGAAAGAAATATACATAAAAGCACTACGATGGATCACATAAAAATAATATTTTTTTAAATATTATTTTTAAAAATATTTCGGCTGAAAAGGGAGAATTAAGGGATAAAGATTATAATATTCCCGTTGAATTAGTGCTGTGATTTATATTCCAGGGTTCATTAGGTGCCTGGGAAAGGATTTATCAGAATATTAAATGAATATTTAATGGAAGGCCCGACGCAAAGCGAGGACAGGAATTTATAACAAAAATTAAGGTCCTTTTTAAGGAGTATACTATTTAGTATACCATTTTGAAATACTTTTTCACAAAACTGGATTATTTAATTTTGAAGTTTTTAAATATATATATTTACAATATTCAGTCATTATTTTTGACATTTCGGCAAAGATGAATAAAAATAAGGAAGTATGGGCACTTACAGGACTTACGACCGTCAGGGGCTTGGTTAATTGATGTCAGTAAAGATGAAACCTGGTCACTGGTCGAATAAAACATATTATTTATTGGTTTGGCGTTTAATTTGTAGAAGTCTATTTTAATTTACGTATTAATTTTTTAATCAAACACAGATTGTTTGAGTCGTTGTTTGAGTCAAACACAGATTGTTGAGAAGTTGTATTTTATTACTAAAAAACACATTAAAAATGAATATTGTGATAATGCCCTAACAAGGCGAAACAATTGTCACAATATTAATTTTTCGTGTGTTTTTATTAATAGAATACAACTTAGTAGACTCAAAAAATCTGTGTTTGATTTAAAACTTGATATATAAATTAGAATAAAACATATGTTGAAAAAAAATAATTATTTTATTATATAAAATGCAGTTACACCGAGAAATGTCTTATTTTTGTGAATGAATTATTTTTGACATCTCAACATAGATGAAGGAGAATATGGAAGTCTGGGCATTTACGGGGCTGACGACCGTCATATGCTGGTTTAAGTGATCACTTTACACACGTGTAACATTCACCAATTGTACCCATGATTGACAACCACACTACTCAAATTCTTGGAAGTTCCATATGATCCCATTTCGAAACATCGTACAGGAATCACTAGAATCTTCATTAGAGACATCTATTGGTGAAGAGAAGTATATAAGATATTAATTTGGAGGTACCTGGTCGATTCCAACAAAAACAATTAATACTTTAACCCATTCAGATTTGTACTTAATCAATATGCAAAATTAGTTATCGGAATTATTGGAGGACGCCTCCAATACTCCCTAACAATGTGTCTAGTCATAAGGCAACTTCCAGACCCTTCCTCTGCTAACCCCAACTCTAATTGTGTTTGGCCAATTAAGGGTTAACTTCCCTGCTTTGCATAACAATGACAATATTCCTTTCTCGTCCGTACGAAAACGTACCTAACCTTCGCAGGATCGGGAGTGTTGATCTCATAACTTCACAATGCTTCAAGTGCGACAAAATCTTCGTTCTTCGGGGCTACTCCACTAAGAAGTACTTGACAAAAATATCGAAATCTTTTAGTACATAACCATGATAAACGATTTACACACAACGAAGGTTTCAATGATTAAAAAAAACACTTGTTTTTTACCACTTGAGTTTTATTATAGACTACATGTTTCAGAAGTTAAACTTCCATCATTCAGGTCTGTATAGTAACTAAAATATAAAATATAAAATTGTTCTATAAATAAGGAGAGGGGAATGTAAGGGGATGGGGTTAGTCAAGGGGCGGAGTTTGAAAACAAAGGAAAAATGGAAAGCAAAGGTGAAGAATTTTGAAACAATATATTAATTAATAAATTATTATTAGAATTTAGGTTTTTTTGGATTTCTAAATTTTCAAGATAATTCATAATTTGGCCTTTATATGGAACAAGGTGTAATAATTTTAATTTATTTATAGATCAATTTTATATTTTAGTTACTATACAGACCTAAATGATGGAAGTTTAACTTCTGAAATATGTAGTCTATAATAAAACTCAAGTGGTAAAAAACAAGTGTTTTCTTTAATCACTGTAACATGTCTTACCACAAAGTTAATGCCGAAACAAGAAATAAAACAAGAAGGTTTGATAGTCCCAAGAATTAACAGTAAATATGGGAGCCGAACACTGCAATGTTCGTTCCGATTATTTTTTATTTATTGCCGACGGATGGTAGATATTGCATATTTTGCATATTTTGTTATGGTCAAAACAAAATATAGAACAAAGGCAAAATAAAGGAATGGGTAAATGATCAAGTTAATTTTATGAAAATTGTATAATGATTATATTCTTAATTTTTCTCTCTTTTTGTGTGTATATTAGGTTAAAATGGTTAAAAAAATAAAAATAAAGTATTTAAAAAGAACTCCACCGACAAGACAAACAAGGTGGTTTGTCTCTGCAAAAAAAATATGCTTGAAATTGTGATTTAAATAAATGTATCCAATTTATGTTGATTAAAAAAAAAGTTTTTTACATATCTCCTTCTTCAAACCCTTATCTGCACCCTAATGGTGCATAGGGCACTGCATCATATAAACGTAGCGTTATCTTGTTAGCCTCATACCAGTCTGATGATGTAGTTTACTATGAAACCCGGTCGCTGGTCAAATAAAATGTATGTGGAGAAAACTAAATATCTAGTTGGTATTTTATTCTTTAATAAAGTCTTTGTTTTACATATATTTTATTTTTATAACCTTATTTAATTACGATTATCACCATTTGTACAATGATCGTGAAAAATTTAACTCTTACGTCGTGATACGAAAGTTAGCTTTATGGAAAATAAAAATTCTATATTTTGTTTAACGATTTCGATACGGAAAAGACAAGAATATATTTATGAAATAATGACGCGTTGGAAATTACTCCGCAGTATATATCCACCGTTATTTCCTCACCAATGGTGCATAGGGCACTGTTTAAAATCGATGAAATGGATAACTGAGTCTTGTAATCAATCCGATGTATGGAAAGGAAGGATGGAGTTGGCAAAAGAAGGATGAAAGTAGACTGAACGCAGTCTTAACATTTTAAAATTAAACATTGATTTTTTATTCAACTAAGATGTATTTTATTGTAAAACACATTAAAAAAACATTTTTGTGACAGTTGTTTCGCTAGTTATTGCATTTTCAAACGTCAATTGTCATATTTTTTATTTGTTTTTTAACAGTAAAATACAACCTAGTATACTCCAAAATCAGTGTTTGATTTTAACCTTTGATTTATAAATTAAAATGGAGTTCTACAAATAAAACGCCAATTCTATGAAATACCACTATTTCTGGAAATGTATATTGACACGTGCTTCGATGCATTCCGGATTATTTTTTGAACACCGTATTTCTATCAGCTCTCAGCAAGTTTAGCTTACATATAAGCATGTAAACATTATTTAATAATAATATATTCAACATAGAGAATACATTGTCCGCTTCCGTAGTGTAATGGTCAGCACGCTCGGCTACCGTTCTAGAGGTCCCGGGTTCGATTCCCAATGTAAAATAAATAAAAGTGATTTTTTTACTGTTATATTTATTCAATATTACCATTTTATTATTCAACACCACTGGTACCTGAAGCGGAGGGCTGATCACCTTTCCTTCATGTGTAAACGATCAAGATAACAGTGCGTTTATATGAAACAGTGCCCTATGCACCATTGGAGTGCGGATAAGGGTTTTATTATTATTATAAGAAAAATCTAAGCACTTAAAACGTTGAGATATGGAAAAAAATCTTGTTAAAATCAAACATGTTTTACTTTTGTATTGGACTTTCCACCAATTTAAAAACAGCTTTTTCCACGTGCATTTTTTACGAGTGTTTTACATTCGTATTCATTATTTGACAAAAGGAAAGTACGTGTGTGTTAGACCAGTTACGTGGGGTTGTGTTCACTGATTATTATTCAAATCATGTACTGCCTAACCTAACCTTACATCACCCAAATTGACACAGCTTTAAGGTTCAAATGAGCCTAACCTAACCTAACCAAACCCAACGCTGGAGTCGTTATACCATATACTATTCTTTCACAAACCCTATGCGTTTTGTTTGAAACAAATGAGTTTGGGAACGATCTCTAGGTAATGCACAGTGACCTAAAAAAGGGTAAACAGATGGATAAAAATTGAAACTCCAGAAGAAAAAATACAACATGCGTTTTATCTACGAAATCTGATATCATGTTTTTATTCTAAAATCTTCTTTTGCTGATGGAAATCAAAATGTCCAAATCCGTCTTTTTTTTATATAAAATAAAAACCGTAAGATTTTTATGTCTGTCCAGCCATGTAAACAAAATAGTGTTCACAACAGTTTTAGTGCGTCCAAATACTTGTTCACAAATCAGGGTTTTTCCCACTTACGAGTTTTTGTAAAAATAACATCTAAACATAGGACGAAGAAGAATATAAGTCTAGGTATTAACAAGACGTGTGTGATCTGTCATAGGTTGGTTAAGTGACCACTTTACTCAGGTGCAACATTCATCATTGTACCCATGAGGTATAAATAAATTATATTTATTTAATATTACTTTGGACTGATACCTAACGCGCAGGAATGATTACCTTGATATCGTAAAATTTACGATAAACTTAATATTGTGTTACTTTGATAACGTGCCCCATGCACCATTGAGTTTGGATAACGTTAAAAAATCACCGATATACCGACATGAAAAACTCTATTTTGGCATCAATTTTAGCAAAATAAATAACATTGAAAATAAACGTTTTGTTAAAAAAAATTATGTGAAATAAAAATAAAAGAACATACTTGTATATATATATATATATATATATATATATATATATATATATATATATATATATATATATATATATATATATATATATATAAATATATACATATACATATATATATATATATATATATATATATATATATATATATATATATATATATATATATGTATATATATATATATATATATATATATATATATATATATATATATATATATATATATATATATATGTATATATATATATATATATATATATATATATATATATATATATTTATGAGTATATACCGGAACCGGAGACGGAATAAGGAACACGCAAAGTTCGTTAAATCAATTGAGTAATTTTAATCATATCAATTTCCAATTTGGACAATTTGCTTAGCGCCGTTTTCGTAAGAATTATTTCTCTCTTCTGCTAATATTTATTCTTTGTACAAGCTCAAAAAACATTGTCCAAATATTTTGCAAGTATCCACATAATTTATAAGTGTCCACATATTTTACATTGTAGCGAATTATACTAAACTAACGTTGTAATAAAGTTCTTATTAGAAAGACATCAAGTGGCGTTGATTTGAACAACTGGGACCTAGTTAAAATCGTTTGAACAATACTCGTAAAACATAATTTTAATAGCAATAACACGCCATCGACGTTTATCTCAATTATTTGAACGAAGCAAGTGATTTCATAATGTTTATTAAGTCACATTGTAACACTGTCTTATGTTTTAAAATCATCGCTACACATTAGTAAATATTCTAAATAAATCTAATAAATATTCATATACCAGCTGGTCAATTTTTTTTGTGGAAAAAACTATGTGTACAGTTGTTATTTTATTATTCAATTCTATTACTTTGAATTTTATTATATATATATATATATATATATATATATATATATATATATATATATATATATATATATATATATATATATATATATATATATATATATATATATATATATATATATATATATATATATATATATATATATATATATATATATAAATATCCGTAGTGTAATGGACAGCACGCTCGGCGACCATACTGGAAGTCCCGGGTTCGATTCCATTCGGTCAAATAAATATAAGTGATTTTTTCACTCTTATATTTATTAAACATTACCTTGGACTACTCCCTTTATGGTTATATCTTTTGATTTTAAGGATCAACTTTAATTTCATCAATTTCACAATTTAAAAAATATTTGACGCCATGAACAAATTATATGCTGTTTTACCATAAGTTTATACCATGCAAATGTTTGATTATAAAATTTACACAAACTTTATATCTATAAAACATTTTCAAGATAATAAATAAATACATAAAACAGTTATACATATTTTCAAATATAATAAAGTAATGAAAAATAAATAAACATTAAAATATAATTATAATAGATAGAAGTATGGAGAAATAATCATTTAAAAAACAAAGTTTTTTTACTTACATATATTTTTACTCCAGCATTTGTAGATAATTCAATGTCACACAACCTTAGATACTACAGAATAAACAGTTAATTATTTTTATAAACACCGAACGAACTATGCACACTTCGTAAGTCAAATAAATAAATCACTCGGAGAATTGAATACTGTGTTGACATAATATTGCTACAACGAATTCAGACTCCACGAAACGAAAACAGCTGAAAATGTGACAATACACGACCAAAACTAATTTTATTTTATTTAAATGAATGAACATCAGTTAAAAGATAAATATTTTTTAGTGGCAACGATATTAATTGTTTATTAAACTGCCAATTTTGTAATCTGAAAGGATTTTTTTAATATATATTAAGAACGATTTTACGATTTCAGTCGCTTTGTCTAGGCGCGTCGGAAAATGGGTTCGCGTCTCGGCTGGCCCGGAAAATGTCCTACTCGCAGCCCTGTCGGACAGCTACTGGCTGGGATGCTGCCAACAGGGCATATAAATATATAGGTACACCTATCGGCGAAAATCTAAAACACAGGGTGGTCTGACATTCAAAATTGATAACTTTCTTTAGTTATCTAGGCTAAACTAACAATTATTTTCTCGGTAAAAAAAAATCCAAAGAAGCTAGACTAAACAATCGGTATATTTTTTTTAATTTAAATTTAATCTATTGTAATAGTTTGACCTAGTAACGAAAACATCCCATTTTGCTATTTTAACGTAACGTAACGTGTAACGTTTAGAATTTTGCCTTTAAGTAGATTAGCCCTTTACTTAAAAAAATATACAGTACGTTTTTTTTATTTAAATTATTTGCCACACATTTTTACTTTTGACAATCTTAAAATTAGGTACGCTGTTCTCTTAAATAAAGAGGCTAAGCTCTTGTGCTTGGAGATGCACATACACTCATTGTATATTGTTTTTTCTTAAAAGTGATTTTTTTGTTATATCTTTAGATTAACATGTTGGTATATAAGGCATTTAATTAATTTATTTAAAGAGTTGCTGTTTTTTTGTAGAACTCCATTTTAATTTATATATTTAATGTTAAAATCAACCACTGATTTTTAGAGTCTACTTAATTTTAATTCATTTGCTGGATTTCTTCTGTTAACATATCCTAATACTGGTTACGGTGTTCCTCTAAAAAAAAGTGTCTATGCCCTTGTGCTTGGGGAGGGACTTACATTTAAATTTATTTTTTTTCATTTTTGATTAACATATATAAAAGGAATTTAATTCATTTTTTAGAATTTTAAAACTTTCATTTTTTATATCTCTGCAAAGGTTATAACAATATGAAATACAAAACAACGAATAAAGGTGGAAAATGATATCTAACAAAAAGAAAAGTGACATTAAGGCTATTGATATACGACGTACATTTGCTAATGGTTAGTTTTCGATAGGGTTTTAGTTAAGGTTCAATTCCCAGGGGGGGGTAAAATAAACATAAGTGATTTTTTCACTGTAATATTTATTTAATATTACCCTGGACTGGTACCCGAAGCGGAGGGCTGATCACCTTTCCTTCATGTGTAAACAAACAAGATAACACTGCGTTTATATGAAGCAGTGCCCTATGCATCATTTGGTGCGGATTAGGGTTTTTTTTAGTTTTATCAAGATGTTAAAATGGTTATAGCGAAAAAAACAATAGTTAAACGTTTTACGGTAACTTTATTATTTGTGTTCCAGTCTTGTTAACCTTAATCCCATGTCCCAAAATGAGAAATAGAAATTGCTCATCGGGAATATTATATATTTATAACTTATGTATGTTATATGTTTTGAAAAATAATTAAATAAACATTGATGAGCTGAATGTGGTTGGTAATAAAAACAGAATAAGACGAATTCTTAAAAGTGGCCAAGAGTGAAATAATCGGCGGGTATGTACAAGGAGATATATCAATGTGGAAGTGGCGAAGATTGTTTTCACAGACAGATTGGTGTGACGTTCTATTCTCTCTGCCTACCCGAAATTAGTGATAATTTTTATCGACATTTTAAAAATATCGTGATGAAAAAATAATCAAAATGTTAATTTGATGAAAATGCATTTATTTTTTGCATGCATTTATTTACAAAAGGTGTAAATAGTGCTATGGTAGTCAAGGGTAGTATTGTTTGCATGGTGTGGCAGTGATTGTCCTGACGAAGAGACGGGTACGTCTCGAAACCGGTAGACATAAAAATCTCGGTGAGTAATATATAAAACCCTTATCCGCACCCAAATGGTGCATAGGGCACTGTCATATAAACGCAGTGTTTTCTTGATCGTTTATACATGAAGGAAAGGTGATCAGCCTTCCGCATCAGGTACCAGTCCATGGTAATTTTGAATAAATATTACAGTGAAAAAATCACTAATATTTATTTTACCCCCCTTGAGAATCGAACCCGGAACCTCCAGAACGGTAGCCGAGCGTGCTGACCATTACACTACGGAGGCGGACAAAATAGTGAGTAATAGTAGTAGTAATAATATTGTTAACATTTTTGTAAAAAAAATGTAAAAAATCCTTTCATCATATATCAGTATTTTTCCCATTTAAGTATAATGATTTTGTAAAATTCATACTATGTATTGTTTTGCAGATCTTATTTACGATTATGATGCACACAAATGCAAGTTTATCGGTGTCGTAAATCCACTTTAGCTGTGTTGTGCTCTGGTCCATAGTGGTTCAATCTCCAATAGTAAACAACACTAGCTATAAAACGGGGACCTTCGAAGCTTTAAGAACTCGTAAATATTTAACTAGACTTGTACTTTGTTTTCCTACAAAACCCGTAACATACATTGCATTATTATTCACTGCCAAATACCAATCTTTATATGTAAATAAAGGTTAAATTACAATTTATATTTGAAGCACTAACTTTGTGATTTTCCATTTTATAATTAAAATGTAACTTTGTTTCAAAATCACTACAAATATTTTATTACAATAATAATAATAAATCTCTTACCGCACCCCAATGGTGCATAGGGCACTGCTTCATATAAACGCAGTGTTATCTCGATCGATTACGCATGAAGGAAAGGTGATCAGCCCTCCACTTCGGGTACCAGTCCAGTGTAATAATGATTAAATATTAGAGTGAAAAAATCACTTATATTTATTAAACCCCCCTGGGAATCGAACCCGGGACCTCCAGAACGGTAGGCGAGCATGCTGACCATTACACTACGGAGGCGGACACAATTATAATGTCTACCGGTTTCGAAGCTAACCGCTTCTTTATAAGAGTATTAATCAGTCTTGATAAAGTAGCGGTTAGCTTCGAAACCGGTAGACATTATAATTAAGTTATAATAAAATAAAAAAGTGGATAAAACAAAGTTGTTTAATTTTATAAAGTTCATAAAATGTGTTACAAAGTATCTGCGAAAAACATTCAAGATATAATAAAATATTTAAAGTGATTTTGAAACAAAGTTACATTTTAATCATAAAGATTAAATTCTTCGTTTACTCAAAATCTTCAATCTCCTTGTTATTCACCGATTACTTTGAAATTTTGACTCACCATTGCATTCGAATTCGCGTGTTTTTACTTATCTTTGCAATTAAAAATGTAAATCTCTTGAATGTTTTTTGCAAATATTTTGTGATACATTTTATAAAACTTTTTTTTTTTAATTAAAAATAAAGATCTAGTATTATTTTATAAAGTTTTTATGTAAATGTTTCTTACAACATTTTGAGTGTGTCCAAATACTTGTTCACAAAATATGGATTATCTCCAATTACAGGAGTTATTTTCATATTATTTTTTTGACATATCATCAAAGATGAAGAAGAATATGGAAGTCTGGGCATTTACGGGGCTGACGACCGTCATAGGCTGGTTTAAGTGATCACTTGATGAGATGTAGATGCCAATAGATGCCTCTAGTGAAGTTCTAGTGATTCAAGAACAAGGTTTCTAAATTGGTTCATATATATAGAGCTTCCAAGAATTTGAGTAGTGTGGTTGTCAATAATGGGTAGAATTGGTGAATGTTACACGTGTGTAAAGTGATCACTTAAACCAGCCTATGACGGTCGTCAGCCCCGTAAATGCCCAGACTTCCATATTCTTCTTCATCTTTGATGAGATGTCAAAAAAATAATATAAATGTTTCTTTGTTGAAAATCTTTAATCTTTTAAAGCTATGCACCGATAGTTGAAAATTTTTGACATAAAAAAAAAAAAAAACAAATATATATATATATATATATATATATATATATATATATATATATATATATATATATATATATATATATATATATATATATATATATATATATATATATATATATATATATATATATATATATATATATATATATGTATATATATATATATATAAATATATATATATATATATATATATATATATATATATATATATATATATATATATATATATATATATATATATATATATATATATATATATATATATATATATATATATATATATATATATATATATATTTCGTCTTATTAAGTATCGAGTTTCGTCTTATTAAGACATCAAAAGAATGTTTGATAATGTCTTAATAAGACGAAACGCGTCACATATTATCATATGTAAATTAAAATAGAATTCAATCCAATAACCGTGGTTAATTTTGGATATATTACCCAACAACTCAAAATGGAATTCTACCAACTGTCTGCAGTTACAATAAATAAGGGCTGGATCCAGGAATCCGTTCGCATTTGTCCGAATAATCGCCATAACCATTCAAATAACGTATAATTACTCGTAACATCGCACCAACGCCTGTCCTTGAACATAATATCTTTACTATACTATACGGAACTAGGAACGGATATTCACCGCTACCGGAAATCGCTAGATAATACCGGAAGACAATGTGCCCACAGGTACCTGGCGGTTCGTCTTAATGGAGTGTGGGAGTGTGGGGAGCACATTACAAGACACGACGGAAGTTACGAAAATACATATGTACAAGTATGTCTCTAATTTCCGCCTCCTCCGCCTCCGTAGTGTAATGGTCAGCGCGCTCGGCTACCGTTCTGGAGGTCCCGGGTTCGATTCCCAGAGGGGGGTCTAATAAATATAAGTGATTTTTTCACTCTAATATTTATTAAATACTACCCTGGACTGGTATGCGCGATTTGCAAAGGTACTAGGTATAAATTGTTACTTTGAAACCATTTTCCAATACATGAGTTTTTACTTTTTATATTTTCTGGGTATACAAATAAAAGATTTTCTGCTCAATAAAAAGCTTCTTTCATCGCACCAATAGATGTCTCTGGTGAAATTCTAGTGATTGAAGTACAATGTTTTGAAAATGGATCATATGTATAGAACATTCATGAATTTGAGTAGTGTGGTTGTCAAACATGGGTAGAATTGGTGAATGTTACACGAGTGTAAAGTGATCACTTAAACCAGCCTATGACGGTCGTAAGCCCCGTAAATGTCCATACTTTCATATTATTCTTCATCTATGTTGAGATGTCAAAAAATAATATAAAATATAATACAAAGAATAAATAATAAATAATAAAACCCTTATCCGCACCCCAATCGTGCATAGGGCACTGCTTCATATGAACACAGTGTTATCTTGATCGTTTACACACGAAGGAAAGGTGATCAGCCCTCCGCTTCAGGTACCAGTCCAGGGTAATATTGAATAAATATTACAGTGAAAAAATCACTTATATTTATTTGACCCCCCTGGGAATCGAACCCGGGACCTCCAGAACGGTAGCCGAGCGTGGTGACCATTACACTACAGAGGCGGACGAAGAATAAGAATAATCAATAATGAATAAGAATAATTAATATAATATATATAACAATATAATTGTTAAACGAACTCCCTCTCTAAACACAACTATCTTCTTTACTAGAGAGGTAGAAAAGGTATATTTGTGAAATGTTTTATATATTTACCAACTATTTTGTATTATTTAAATATGTATTTTGTAAAAATTACAAAAATTAAAAATAAGTCAGTTAGTTATTAGTTATTTATGCCTTCATTGGATGCTTACACGGCCTGAAAATAAATGAAGTTTACGGTTAGAAGCTAGAATTGGTGACTGAAAATAATACGAAGGGTGACGTTAAAACAGTGTGCGGTTGATTTATACGTCTGCTCAGGAATACAGGAACACTTTGTACATAAATAATCATAATTACATCAGGCAACATGAACCTATTACTGAAGTACAATTCGGAGCTTCCTAAACTTGATGACGTATTCTCCGCTAAATTTCCCCTTTTACCTAATTTTCATTCCTTTTAAACAATAATCTCAACAATTTTACTTAATTTATATGGACCCAATTATTCATACAGCGAAAATGTTACCTTTAAAGGTCATTCTGAAAACTTTTGACAAAGGTATTTAATTTTATTTAGCTACGTTATTTTACTTTATAATGTATTCTTAGTTGAATACAAAAGTAATAGTAATTCTCTGCTTTCGTGAAATATTTTACCAAATAAATAAATGTAAATAAATTCACAAGGCAGTTGGGAAATAAGGGAGATAAAGGGTTAATATAACCTTCACACTACTTTCCCGCAAGGATATGCGGATATTTCAATATTAAAAAAAACGATATCTCATATGTTCATATATAGCCTTTGGCGTGTATATCTAAAGCACGCGTATGTGCGTCACATTCTTATTTAATCACTTTGTATCATTTTTTATACGTCACACTCTTCTCTCTATGTCATATCTTTCTTCTCTCTCACAAGAGAGTTACACGTAACGAAATGCGTATTATAAATGCGAAGTGTCCTTAAAATTTCACTCTCAATATTCTAAAAAGTTTTTATTCATAAAACAACATACTCTCATGAAATGTTTTGAATGCGAAAATAAAAGTGAAACAGAATTTGATGTTATTATTATTATTAAAATCAGTTGTAAATCCAATTTATAAAATTTCTACTCCGTTTTGAAAGACTGTATGTACAATGTACAAATCCAGCGCTTCTATGGTATACAAATTTATATCTCGAACGATCGTACGTGAAATATTCATAATGCTCAAGTTATGTTAAGTTTGCCATAATTAAAATTTGTTCTAAGTTTGATTTATAAAATATAAACTCTTTTTTGTCATACTGTCCATACAAATCCAGCGCTTCTATGGTATACAAATTCAAATCTCAAACGATCGTACATTTACAATATTCGAGTGAAATATTCATAATAGTTAGGTTAGGTACTGGGTAGGTACCTGGGCGTGTGGTTCTGAAATCACTATGCACCCGATTGCAAAAATATCTTCTTTTTGACAGACTGTACAATCAACAAATCCGGCGCATCTATGGTATACGAATTCAAATCTCGAACGATCGCACATTTACAATATTCGAGTGAAATATTCATAATGGTTAGGTTAGGTACTGGGTAGGTACCTACCTCCGGCGTGCGGTGCTGAAATCACTATGCATTGCGGCCCCGCGCCGGGAGACGAGCGGCGACGGGCAATCATCCGCGTGCGGCGGCCAAATCGTAAATAATTCATGGCGGGGATAATGCACCCCTACGTACTCTCTAATAACTGCCGCCTCTTCCTCTTCGGATTCCGCGGGAAGCGGAATAATTACGTTCGCAATCCAACATTCATACGCAATACGACGGAGCGTATTCAAACACGGATTCCTTTCATGATGTTCCGCGCTCAATATTTCATCCGTTGAAACGTACAAATTGGCGGGAAATTATTATTGAGTACGTTGAGTCGGCTTGTGGTTCTGTGTTTGGTATTTGGACTTTGTGTAAGAGTTCCGAAAAAAGTTTAAAATATATAAATTTTTTTTTAAATAAAAAACTATGATTATTTATTTTATTAATATACCTACATATTTTGTTTTTCTGTATATTATACGGCTGTTTAGAAGCACGCTGTCCACCATAAACAATCTTTAGTATTGTTATTACAATCAACAGATGGTGCTGCCATTGCGGTCAAAAAACCAAAAAAAATACCTGTCACAGATACATTAAAACAAGCGTAAATAAATAGATTTTAATAAGGTTTTGAACAAATTATCATTTATGGCAGGCAGTCCGCCTCCTTAGTGCACGCTTGGCTACCGTACTGGAGGTCCCGAGTTCAATTCCTAGGAGGGGTCAAATGAATATAAGTGATTTATCTCTAATATTTATTCAATATTATCCCGGACTGGTACCTGAAGCGGAGGGCTGATCACCTTTCCTTCACGTGTAAACGATCAAGATAACACTGTGTTTATATGACGCAGTCCCCTATGTATCATCAGGGGAGGATGAAAGTTTGAAAAAGAAGAATATTATTTTTATTGGTATTTATATACAATAAAAATTAGAAGAATAATTTTTGTTCATAAAATACATTAAATAAAACAATTTTAAAAAAATATGTCATTTGAACCACTTATTGTATGACTCCATTTCCTCAAGTACGAGTATGTATGTACAAGTATGTCGATAGTAAGAAAAGCCTTTTTGGTTTTATGTTTTCGGTTGAAATTTGATGATAAAAGTTAGATTATTGAAAATTTCATTATATTTTTTACGATTGAAAGTGCTGTCTTTATTGGTTTTCGTCGCATAAATTCTTTAACTAGGCGCTAAAACTCTTTTTCAGTAATTTTTTTATATCTCTTCATTATAATAACAATCATTACGGGTAGTAAAAATATTCTGAAATATACCTATATTTTGTAAAAGTAGCATAAACTTACTTTTTCCTAAGATATTAAAATTTTACTTTCCGTTCCTCGTCATAGCACATCATTCTTCAGGAACTCCTTGACTGTTCAAATTGCCTTACTATGGAATGAATTACCTCTTTATGTGAAAAATATACAAAAAACGCCTGAAACATTACTTTCATTAATTTTTTTAAGAGGGGAGTTGCATTGTTCATTTATTTTTTGACATCTCTTCAATGATGAAGAAGAATATGGAAGTCTGGGCATTTACGGGGCTGACGACCGTCATAAACTGGTTTAAGTCATCACTTTACACACGTGTAACATTCACCAATTCTACCCATTATTGACAACCATACTATGGCAAAAGGGTATATCTGTCAAATTTTTCATTTTCTAAGTTTGTTCCACAAAATGTCTAAAATAATGTATTCCATAATCTAGCAAAGGATATAGCTGTAGTTGCAATACTTATTTAGTTTTATTAAGATATGTACATATGCCATCCGAACAAAGTATTCAATTTCACAACTTTGTTTTTGCTCTCCTGTAAAATTTGGTCTGAGACAGATATACCCCTTTGCCTTTACACTACCGATATATAGAACTTCCAAGAATTTGAGTCTTCATCTTTGATGAGATGTCAAAAAATTATATGAAAATAACTCCTGTAATTGGAGATAATCCAGATTTTGTGAACAAGTATATGGACACACTTAAAATGTTGTGAATTTCTCTTCATGTAGTTTTATAAAAAAGGATTGTTAAATGTGCCCTCGGCACAGGAAAACCCAGTGAGGGCGCATTATAATAATTTTTAATTATTTATTTGATGAATAATGAGTAAAATAAAATAAGTTTTACCACAATGCCTTTAAATCTATCATTATCAATCACCGTATGCATCGAATGTATGAAAATGACACAGAATGCATCGAAATAGTATCATAATAGATTTTAAGAAATAGTGGTATTTACCAAGTAAAAATTAAACTTAATTAAAAATAGAAATACGAGTAACTGTTTAAAAAAATCTTGTATTTGAAATACTCGATCTTACCCAGTTGTCTTCGGTCTTCTTAGGCTTCTTAGACCAATCATATTTACCTTATAAATTTGTTTTACTATTCTTTAATTAAATATGCATAGATATTACCACAAAGTGACTGCCGATCATTTAATGAAAAATAAACTAAAATTGTCAAATATTCATAATTTGATTAAATAAAGTTATCATGAAGTTCAACATAGAAAAAAATAAATGATATGGTTATGTACCATCATCAGGTTGATAATGTTAATGTTCAAAGACAAACATTCGAAAAACCGGCAACATGTATTTAAATATGCACATATTTGAAAAGACGAGTAATAAAATATGATTTCCACATCCAGACGTACGATCGATTTTATTTCTTAACATTATTTTATTTTCTCTCTTCTCATTTACCGTCATTTCTAAGCTGGATTCTGTCTTTACATTCTTACATGTATTTTTTTGTTCGTTTTCAAATAAAAATATTTAAATATTCCCACAGTTTATTTCCCATACGAGTTGGAAGGAAATAAAATCAAACAATCCTCGATATTATTTTTTTTGATAATTTTTTACTATCTTCTTCTTCGTGGGTTACAATCTTTGTCACGATTGGTTTTGCGATTGGTCAATCTCCGCCCGTCTCTATCCCCCGCTAGTCCCTTCAACTCGGCGAACCCGGTACAACGCATGTCGGAGATAGTTTGATACATCTATATAAATCCAAATGTAAATTTACATATTTTTGAAATCTGAAATCTTCTAAAGTTATTTACTAATTGCTTTGAAATTTTAAAAAATATTTTTATTTATCATTTTCGAAACTAATCGTTATAAAATGTAATACTGAAGTGGTAAAAAAAGTGTTTTATTTTTAAAATAATCATGTTTCACCACAAATTGTATTTAAAAACTATAAATAACATAAAAATGGATAGATATTAGATGTTTTCCACTTTAAATTTGTGTCGGGTTGTGGCCCCGTGGTTAGTGTCGTGGACTCCTGAGTTACTCGGTTCGAACCCACTCTACCACAATTTGATACCTATTTCTAATAATGAGCCGCTTAGGCTCACAGAAATAGAATAAATTGAAGTATTTTTGTGTATAATAAAAATTTAAAAATAAAAACAGACAAATATCTCGTTTTTAACTAAAAAACAAGACTTTTTACAAATCCAGTTGGACGTTTCCGTTCCCTTTCCGGTCCCTTAAAATTAAAAAAAAATCTAGGTAGACAGTTACATTACAATTGGAAAAAAATCATTTGTCCTCTGCTCCACATACTGTTGTAATAGATACGTCTGACAAAAATGTAAGCTTGCAATTGAAAAAATAATACTAATGACAAGGGACCTGAGAGGAAAAAATCGACATCGAATGAGATTCGACATTGGACCGGCATAGGTTAGCAGATCAAATTTGAAGTTTTACAGAAGAAATTAAAAAAATATTATAAAATACAATATAACGTCCTATTTGATTTGTTAAACGTCCAAACCGATTTTTAAGGCATAAAATTTAATTTGTAAGACGTCCAATTTGATATTTAAAATGACCAATTTGAAGTGTAATAACTGTACCATAAAGCGAATGGCGAATTAATCAATGATAAAACAAAATATAAGGAAAAAATCTTAAATCATTTCTCAGTTGTATCACGAATCTTTGATCTGTCAATTTATGCAATTCTCAGTATGGCACCGCGTGCGTTTGACATTTTTCGTAGAGAAAAGTGATATTTTTTCATCTTAAATTCTTATCAGGAATAGAAAAAGGGTCGATATTGTCAATTTAACGGAATCCAACTGTCACATTGACATTTTCCAAACGAACGAAAGCATAGAGAATTTATAAAAATATATATTATTAATATGTATTTATATCAATTGGAAAGCATGGAGAATGTGTAAATTAATTTTATAGTTTTTTTCCACTCATACGATTGACGTTCCCAAACCATCTCAACACGCTTTTCTTAAGGGGATATTTGCAAACACAGAACTCATTCACCCGGCGAGCACCGGAGAAGACACGCGACCGATTTTTTTTAAAGAATGCTTGTGTGTTTTTTTTGTTTTTTTAAAATTCATATAAGTACAATTTTATTTTGTTTTTAACTTCTTATCTTTCAATAACTCTTTTCTTTTCAAAACCATATAATTACTTGAAAAGAATTATTTTTTTAACGTTTTACGTAATTTTGCATTGAAAAAATACGTAAAATGTTACCTGGTTTGAGAGAAAATTAAAGTTGCGACTTCACGAATTCTGGGCCTTGATTTTAACGATAATGCTTATCTCAGCTACTCTCAGACATTGGTCTGAGAGATTGCATTTCTACTGCATTGAGTCTACTTCATGTTTCATTTCAATGCATTAGAGTTGAAACCAGGACTTCATTGTGCACTGTCAATTTACCTTTCGCTAAATGGTTATTATTTGGCACACATTCGTCTGAAAGATCACATTTCGACTGCATTCATTCTACTTTCATCTTAATTTTGTCAACTCCATACTTCACTTCCACACATTTTCTATATTTTTCAAATGTACCTAAAAACGTTGTTAATTCCCCATTTTTATTTCGAAATACTTACGAGTCGATTCAGCCTTCGCAAAGATTGTGCATACGATAAGAGTTTGCTGAAAATTGTTTTTCTTTTTCATTTTCCAGGATAAAGCGGGGTAAGGATTTATATCCAGGTGGCTGGATGCATTCGAGATTGGAGAAAAAACAATTTGAGATTTCTTTTATCTCTTTTGCATTGTATTCAGATTTTCCCCTTAAATAAACGGAGAGGGGGCGTCATCCCCTTATCTCTATTGATTTGTAGCTAAGTGAAAATTCAGAACTTGCAAAAAAATGGATTATTGTCTTATATATATATATGTAGGAAGATTCAAATAGGGTCGAGGGTAAAAAATGGAGAAGAGTTTTTCAAAACTTTAGAATTTTTTATTTATTTATTTCTTTAATTAGCTTATATTTCAGTAATATAAACTATTATTTACACTTAATTAACATCATATGTGTATATATATATATATATATATATATATATATATATATATATATATATATATATATATACACATATATATTTACATCTCCATTAGAGTAAGCAAAAAAAATATTTTAAAATTCTTTCAGACTCTTTTCATTCTTCACATATTCAGGCATCTCATCATACATTTTCAAACCCTTATACATGAAACAGTTTTGCGACTCGGTTTTTTTTCAACAATGGCAGTCTTATTTCATCATTATTTCTAGCAATATGTTCATTAAAATTTTCGTTTAACACTATTTTATCCTTTAAATATTAGGGCAATTTATCGTTTAAAAAATTATATATAAAGATCAGCATATATAATTTTAGTATCTTTTTATAGATAACCAGTTGAGATAATAATGGTTATTAATATTTTTTTATTCAACCCATACTTCCACATTCTTCTTTATCTTTGTTAAAAGATCAGTAAAAATAACTCCTAAGCGAACGAGCCCAGATTTGTGAATAAATATTTGTATAAAATCAAAATATTGTTAGTTAATAGTTTATGTTACTCAGTATTATATCAGATTACAAGTTTAATATAAAAATTTAAAATCATGTTTTCAGGCATCTGTATGTATTACCTAGTATGTAAAAGGATCGGGAGAAATCTTGCATACATTCAATAAAAACTCCCCTAAATAAAAAGCTAACATCACACCGCTTCCACGCGCAGAGAGGATCTAACGCCACACCAAGCTGCCTCTGCAAACATTATTCGCCTCTTCCACATCTCCTCATACATACCTGTCAATTATTCCGACTCCTAACCTGATCACTTTATAAGTATTTGTAAAATTTTATCATGCCGAGTTTTGCTCGGTCTTCCAACTACATTTACCTGAAAAATTGTTTTACTGCTTTTCTTCACTCATTATTTCCATATGCCCGAACCATCTCAACATAGTTTTAAATATTGGGTCGTGGTACCGTGGAAAGTGTCGCGGACTCTTGAGTCAGAGTTTCACATAGTATGAAATTAAAGTATTCCTGTAAATAATGAAAACATAAATATTTTTCTTTTTTTTTTAATAAAAACAATACAGTTTTTTTCGAGTATTCTGTCTCACGAATGCACTTTTGTTCACAACAAATTAAATTTGATGAGTAGGAACCTAAATACGTCGTCAAAAAAACTTCATCAATTTGCGTTTGGTAAGTACCTACTTACATAATAATTTTCATAAAATTGCTTTTAGCCAGCTTAATCGTGTGAATCGTTGTAATTTTCCCGCTTTTTTATGGAAATTGACACATAAAAACTGCTCTGCCATTAATGGATTTAAGCTTGGGATTTACTTGAGGTGTATCATTAAAAAATCCAGAGGACCCGCAGGTATCTTTATACTTACCAACCGCTTAATTTCTCCAACTCTTATACGTAAGTACCCTCTTTCCTAATGAACATAAAATCCTTCTAATGGCAACATTAAGGTAGCCGGTGTAATGTTTGCTTTTAGCCACCATTTTGTTTCAACAAGACTGCAGCAGGAGTCAAAATGGCGGCGTAATACGAAGCCATCACGTCGAAATTATCTTTTGATATCTAAATTATCCTCACAATTTAAATGTTTTATTGCATGTAAAGATGCTGCCCAGAAGTTCGTTTTTGAGTACCACTCTTATATTTTTAACGAGTCATTTCGCGTCTGTTTTAGAGATAATGTTTTTAGCCATTTTTGTTACATTTTTATACGTCCTGATTTTCAGCTATCCAGACTTCCATATTCTTTCCCATCTATGTTAAGATATCAATATTTAAAAAATGATTAAAAAATAATAAAACCCTTATCCGCACCCCAATGGTGCATAGGGCACTGCGTTATATAAACGCAGTGTTATCTTGATCGTTTACATATGAAGTAAAGGTGATCAGCCCTCCGTTTCAGGTACCAGTCCAGGGTAATATTGAATAAATATGACAGTGAAAAAATCACGTACATATTTATTTTACCCACCTTGGGAATCGAACCCGGGACCTCCAGAACGGTAGCCGAGCGTGCTGACCATTACACTACGGAGGCAGACATTTAAAAAAATACTTCTGTTTATTGGTCAAAACCCAGATCTGAACGAATTTAAACACGCTCAATATATTGTGAAATTATTAAGTGAAAGAATACTTTTTTAAATAAATCTCAAGTTTGATATTCATTCATTCAAACCCTTATCCACACCCCAATTGTGCATAGGCCACTACATAATACAAACGCAGTGTTATCGTGATCGTTGTTAACACATAAAGAAAAGGTGATCAACCTTCCACTTCATGTACCAGTCCAGGGTAATACGGAATAAATATCAGAGTGAAAAAATCACTTATATTTATTTGACCCCCTGGGAATCGAACCCGGGACCTCCAGAACGGTAGCCGAGCATGCTGACCAATACACTACGGAAGCGGATAAATAATAAAATTGTTTGAAATAGAGTTACATATTTATTTTTCTTTCAGCGGTATGAGAACCATTTTAGTGGTACATTTTTATATATCCTGATTTTCAGTTAACGCCGAATGTCCTTTGATACCTTTTCGGGAAGGTTTATGTATCCAGGAAAGAAAGGTTACAACCTCTTTCCCATATTTTGCTCGTTTTTGCTCAATTTCACCTTTATTTTATCTCCTATCCCCATTATCATTCCTTATTTGACTGTCAACGAATTGAAATACTGTGACACGTGGAAAATAATGTGTCTGCTTTTTACTTACCTTCCTTATCCACTTATCTGAATCGAATTGTTTTTCTTTATCAATCATTGATCTGGAGGTCCCGGGTTCGTTTCCCAGAGGGGGATCTAATAAATAAAAGTGATTTTTTAACTCTAATATTTATTCAATAAAACCCTGGACTAATACCTGAAGCGGAGGGCTGATCACCCTTCCTTCGTGTGTTAACGACCAAGATAACTCTGCGTTTATATGATGCAGTGCCCTATGCACCATGGGGGTGCGGATAAGGGTTTTATATTATTTTATATATATTATTATGTTTGACCAGTGACCGGGTTTCAGAGTTACCGACATCCAGACCAGTCTGATGATATCGGTAACGACGAAACACAGTCACTGCTCAAATAAAATAAATGTGGCAAAACCTATATAGTTGTTATTTTGTTATAGAACAATATTTTACTGAAATATTGACCGATATCATATTTTTTCTGGGAGAAGATACCAAACTCAATACTATATTCTCGATATCTTTTATTTATACAATATAATAAAAAAACAAGTTTATAGTTTTTGCCAAAGTTTATTTTATTTAACATTTTACAAAAAAATATATCAAACATAAACGCATCTATCCCTGAAGAAGACATGGTATTTGTTGCAGACTGTGAAATGAATTTCTTCCTGTCAAAATATGATTATTTTAATTCAAATTTATTATTGTTATGTATTTCAGCGTTAATGGAGAGTTTTTGGTTGTTTTCGAGTAGATATATCGAATTCAGTAAGCGACCGGCTACGCAAGAAACCGCAAATGTGGACTGCGCACAATTTTTTTTAAATATATATTGGAATTTGTTGTTTTTTGTTAAAAATGTGTATTGAAAAAATGTTAAAAAAAATTCTTAACTTTCAATAAAGTGTTCTTTTCAAAAACACATATTTACTTATTTTTTTTTTACAAAAACGTCAGTAATATTAGTATATAACCACTCACCGAGATTTTTATGTCTACCGGTTTCGAGACGTACCCGTCTCTTCGTCAGGACAATCACTATCACAGCATGCAAACAATACCACCATTCACCACCATAGCACCATTTACACACTCAAAACTACACAAATGTCTAACACATGCGATTTTTGGTCGACCCGAAGACCAACATGCACTACAGGTATTTACTATTTATTTTGAAGAATAATTCATTTTTTCAATAGAAAACGGTATGAGAAAAAATTCAATTACGTCACTGGGTTTAAAGAAAATTAAGTTCTTATTTATTGAACGTTGGGTCTTAAGATACGAGCTATGTTTTCCTGCTTACTTGCGCAAACTTCACTAAACACTTTACCTGTCATTATCTGTCCATCTCTGGAAGAAATATCAACTCGATCGGAAGTTATTTACCCGGGAAATTGTTTGACAGTGATGAGGCAGCAAACACCCGCAGATATGGGGGCTAGCATAATACAGCGACAAGTAATGGCGACAAATGACGTGCCGGTCCGATAATGGTCGCCCATTGTCCAGCTATGGCGACAGAATTGGATTTTGGCTTACACGCATCAGGGCATTATGTTTGCGCTGTAATCGAGAGTAAGCTTGTTTATTTTCGTAATATGCGGCAAATATTTGTAAAAGATATTCGTTCCATCAAAGGATAAGGGATGATCTGTTAGAATAACATTTCCTTACTTAAGGAATTTTGGGATACAATATTATATTGATAATAATAAAAATAAAACCCTTATCCGCACCCCAATGGTGCATAGGGCACTGCTTCATATGAACGCAGTGTTATCTTGATCGTTTACACATGAAGGAAAGGTGATCAGCCCTCCGCTTCATGTACCAGTCCAGGGTAATATTGAATAAATATTACAGTGAAAAAATCATTTATATTTATTTAACCCCACTTGTGAATCGAACCCGGGACCTCCAGAACGGTAGCCGAGCGTGCTGACCATTACACTACGGAGGCGGACTGATAAAGTAACCTTATATTATAAAACAACAACTACTATTTATTATTTTCTTTACTGATATCATTAGACTGGTGGGAGGCTAGAGAAAATTCTATGTTTTATCTACAACAAGGCAGGGGTTGAAAACCATGATCTTATTTAATTTTTCTCACAAAATGAATTTAAATTTAATGAATTTAAGAAGTGCATTATAATAATAATAACATATACATTTTGACATCTCAATATAGATGAATAAAAATATGAAAGTCTGATTATTTATATCGCTTATGACCTGTCATAAGTTGGGTAACTAGCCTATGACGGGTCATAAGCCTTTTTATATCTGAACATAAATGAAGTAAAATGTGGACAACTTAACCATAGATGGAACTCAAGTGAATGATCTTGTCAATCAAAGGATATATACAAATTCTTAAATTTAAGTAGTGTTGTTGTCAATCATGGGTAGAAGTGGTGAATGCTATGAAACGTGAAAAAAGTGATAATAGAATGAGTGTAAGTTTGATCGTCAAATACATGAAAGTAAGGTTCTTAGTTCTGCCTAAAGGTGGAGAAACCCAGATTTGTGAACAATTATTTGTCATATTATTTTTTGATATCTCATCAAAGATGAAGAAGAATAATGGAAGTCTGGGCATTTACGGGGCTGACGACCATATTCACTTAGACTTATAATTATATATATATATATATATATATATATATATATATATATATATATATATATATATATATATATATGTATTTTGTCCGCCTCTGTAGTGTAATGGTCAGCACGCTCGGCTACCGTTCTGGAGGTCCCGGGTTCGATTCCCAGGGGGGTCAAATAAATATAAGTGATTTTTTCACTGCAATATTTATTCAATATTACCCTGGACTGGTACCTGAAGCGGAGGGCTGATCACCTTTCCTTCGTGTGTAAACGATCAAGATAACACTGTGTTCATATGAAGCAGTGCCCTATGCACAATTGGGGTGCGGATAAGGGTTTTATTATATTATTATATTATATATATTCCATATTCCTCTTCACCTTTGATGAGATGTCAAAAAATAATATGAAAAAGAACTCCTATAATTGGAGATAATCCAGATTTGTGAACAAGTATTTGGACACACTTAAAATGTTGTAAACAATTATTTGAACACACCTAAAATATTGTAAATATTAAATAATAATAAAATTGTCTCCTGTAAAACTGAAATGAAAAAAAAAACATTTTAAGTTATTAAAACATAATTCCATGGTAAATTGTAAGAGCGTTTTTTCCTTCAAACTTTGGGAGTTGATGGGCTGTTTTCACCACGTTGACATGTCGGATTTCTCACTGTCGGCAAAACAGAGTGTGATATTCAAAACTTGCTGAAAAATGTCCGAAAGTATCCCGAATATCATGCGGGAGCGGAGGGAAGCGCTTCGGGATAAATCGCGTAATTTGTAAGGGAACGACAGTGAATTTATTACTGACAAATAGTGGAGTGAAAATGTTTACTTCACACTTCAAACGGAACCGGATTTTGGATTTTCAGCACCCAATCTGTAGTCTTTGCAGCCCGTGAGTACTACATATTCATATATTCATATATTCAAGCTGAGGCGTTTTTATTAGATCTAAGTTTTGTACATTTTTTGTCATCTCAGCATAGATGATGAAACATATGGGTATTTATAGGTCTAACGACTTGTTATAGGCTGGTGAAATGATTACTTTACACACGTGCAACATTTCCTATTCTACCCATGACTGACAACCACACTACTCAAAATTTTGGAACTCCTACATACGTATATATATTATTAATCTCATGACGCTGTCTGTACATATGAGTTTACAAGAGTCAAAAATGTTGGATCGATATGGGTAATTAAATTTAGACTTACTCAATATGTTTTATGTTTTATACTGACATTTCTTGGTGGAGCTGCATATTATATAATAAAACAATAACTAAATACTTTTTTCCACTTTTTTGGCGGGTTTCGTCGTTACCGACATCGGCTTGTAATGTCGGCTCACCGTCCTACCCATTAGATACGTTTCATAAATATATCTGCTAAATAAAATAAAACTCACTCAACGCAACTCAACCATAGAAGGTGTCAAAAACTCGCATGTGAACGAAGGTGTCAATCGAAGGATAAATGCAACTTTGAATAACGTAATTTGAGTAGTGTGATTGTCAATCATGAGTAGAATGGTGAATGATACACGTATATAGTGATCACTTAAACCAGCCTATGATAGGTCGTAAACCCTGTAAGCACTCAGACATTCATATTCTTCTCCATCTATGTTGAGATGTCAATAAAAACATGTAAAAAAAAACTCCTAAATGGAGAAAACCAAGAAAGTATTTGGACACACTCAAAATGTTGTTAATTTTCTTATATATTCTCAACCCTGTGAATACCCAGATTTCCATATTCTTCTTCATCTTTGTTGAGATATCAATATTTATTTACTAATATTGATATCTCTCCCCCAAATGGACAAACTTAAATTTGTGTTCAAATATTCGGACACACTCGAAACATTGAGTAGTAATATCTGTGTACGAATTGAATAGTAAATTTGCCGCATTTACCATATAGTGTCCTGTGCAGTTTGCTTGTAAAATTAATGTGGTGTATTCATTGCAAATCTCGGTAACAAATTGCATCAAAACCCCCCGGTGCATGAACAGAATGCCGACGCGGGAATTTCAATGGTCGAATTGTGGCCGAAACGAGTACGTATTGTAATGCAAACAATTCACGCCAAAACTGTCAACTATCAAATTTTGAAACTATGCAAAATCACTCATTCATATTCCCCTAACGTGGGAGTTATTATGTCCCAGTAGTGAAATACTTCAATGTTAAAAAATAGTATAATATAAAACAAGACTAACTACAAACCATTCCATCATCAGATCAAAACAGAGCAAAACTAGTTAACTTTTTAACAATAAACCAAAATCACTCATTTATCCCTAACTTTACTCCCCTAACGTGAAAATTATTACGTTCCAGCTGTGAAATACTTCAATGTTAAAAAATAGTATAATATACCGCTCACTCCTTTCAAGAACGTCATATATCAAAAATCGACAATTTTCAACTGAAAATTGTCGACAAAACATGCACAACTGTGCATGTTTTTGAAATGTCAAGAAAATGTACTTTATCCCAGCAAAAGTGGCATATTTTTAACTTAACATTTACCCGTTACAGGGCAGAAAGTGTTGTTTTTGCATTTTGAAGAAAAGGTATTGTTCGATTATTTTTTTAAATATCTAAAATATTTTTAAAATGGAGACAAAATATTCAGGTTTTACCTAAAAAGATCTGTTGCACAGTAAAAAGTTCAATAAGTGGCTTGATATTTATTTTTAATACGTTTCATTATATTTTTAAACTTAAAAACGATCTCCTGAAAGATGAAGTTTTTTTATTTATGACGTTGTTGAAAGGAGTGAGCGATACAACAAGACTAACTACAAACCATTCCATCATCAGAGCAAAACTAGTTAACTTTTTAACCATAAACCAAAATCACTCATTTATATTCTCCTAACGTGAAAATTATTATGTTCTAGTAGTAAAGTACATTAATGATAAAAAAAAAGTTAAGAAAACACTTGTTTTTATACCACTTGAGTTTATTAATGACTGCTTGTTTCGGAAGCTAAACATCCATCGTCAGGTCTGAATAATTACTAAAATATAAAATAAAAAAACTGTTTTATAAATAAGGAGAGGGGTAAGTTAGGGGGAGGGGGTTAGTCAAGGGGGCGGAGTTTGAAAACAAAAGAAAAATGGAAAGCAAAGGTGAAGAATTTTGAAACAATATATTATTTAATAAATTATTATAAGAATTTAGGTTTTTTTGGATTTCTTAATTTTCTCAATTATTTATAATTTTGTCTTTATGTGGTACAAGGTGTAATCATTTTAATTTATGAGATTGGAATGAGTGGAGAAATCTTCAATTATTGGAGTTATTTATCATAATATTCGTTATACATCTCAACATAGATGAAGAAGAATAAGGAAATCTAAGAAGAAACTATCTGCCCAAATTATAAACTAAATATAATAATAAAACGAAAAGGATATTTTCTGGCGTTTCTCATGTATGTGATTATAATCCAGGATCCGGGCCTCACATACTTATATTAGAGTTTCTGCTCATTACAAAAAAGCTTCTTCGACTCACCAATAGATGTCACTAATGATAATTCTACTGATTCTTGAACAATGTTTCAAAATTGGATCATATATATGTAGGGTTGTGGTCCCGTGGTTAGTGTCGCGGACTCTCGAGTCAGAGTTTCTCGGTTCCAATCCACTCTACCACAATCTGATAACTATTTCTAATAATGAGCCGCTTAGGCTCACAGAAATAGTATGAAATTGAAAGATTTGTGTTAATAATAAAAACACCAATATTTCTCTTTAAAAAATAATAATAATAACATTCCAAGAATTTGAATATGGTTGTGTTGAATTGGTGAATGTTACACGTGTGTAAAGTGATAACTTAAACCAGCCTATGACGGTCGTAAGCCCCGTAAATGCCCAGACTTCCATATTCTTCTTCATCTTTGGTGAGATGTCAGAAATATAATATTGTTTATTATTTATTTTCAAATAATTTGGAAAGTTGGAACCTTTTGGCTGTGGAGTGGTAAATTCATCAGCTGGTCCGGGGTTATACGGCCGGGAGGCGTTTGCAAATGGCGTCCACCAACTGTCGCAATAACAGGGGCGTACATGAATCTGTCAATTACGTTTTCATCATACCGTACAACGTAAAGTCCTAATGAGAAACATTTTGTACAGTTTCCTCGTGCGACCAGAATAAAAATAGAAAATAAATGCTACAAAATTCATAATGTACTTGCAATGTGACAACCAGACTGTGGTAAAAAAATATATACGAGTACATACATATATCGCTCACTCCTTCCAACAACGTTATACATAAAAAATCATCAATTTTCAGTTGTGCGTGTTTTCGGAACGCCCATAAAATGTACTATATCCCAGCAAAAGCGGCATATTTTAAACTTAATATTTACCCGCTACAGGGCAGAAAGTGTTGTTTTTGCATTTTGAAGAAAAGGTATTGTTTATTTTTTTTTAAATACTAATATATTTTTCAAATGGAAAAAAAAACATTCAGATTTTACCTAAAAAGATCTGTTGCACAGTAAAAAGTTCAATAAGTGGCTTGTTGCTTATTTTTAATACATTTTATTATATTTTTAAACTTTAAAAACGATCTCCTGAAAAATCAAGTTTTTTTTATATATGACGTTGTTGAAAGGAGTGAGCGATATGTCACGGGCCTATGGTGATTGTTTTAACCCTTTTAACACCGGTGTATATATATATATATATATATATATATATATATATATATATATATATATATATATATATATATATATATATATATATATATATATATATATATATATATATATATATATATATATATATATATATATATATATATATATATATATATATATATATATATATAATAGAGGCAGCTCGTGTAGCTTTTAATAGAATAAAAAATCTTATCTGTAACGGTGATATTTATTTATTATTTATTTGTTTGGCATGATCCAATCAATCAGAACCTTAAATCAGATCGTGCAAAAATCTACGTAACCGGAGGGCATGTACGACTAGATGTATGGATGTAAAGGAAGCTAGTAGTGTATGTCAGGACAGATGAGTGTGGCATTCCAACCTCTCTGCCTACCTCTGCAGAGAAACGGCGTGATACTTGTAGTAGTAGCGTTCAGTTTATGAAAGGTGCCTGCCTTGGCGCAGTAGAGTGGATTACAGTCTGACCCTGAATCTGGAGTGGCAGATTCAACTCCCTCTAACTCATATATATATATATATATATATATATTACACTGGCCAACAATTTGCAACTTTTATTTTGTAACTGGTATGAAAATACCTGATCTTTATGCACTTTGCATAGCTGAATTAAAAAACTAAAGCAAAAAAAATGTGGCACGTCTGATTTTTTAGCTATGGATATTTTTATTCTGATATTGAAAAAAGTTTATCTTATTATTTATGTATAAATATATATTAACATCTAATGCTATCGTAGTCAATATTAATAAGTTAATATATTTCCACTGTTACTCCATAATTATTAATACTTTTTTTTAATCCCTTAGACCTTAGACTAAAACATGTCTAGATACCAACCACTATTACGGTTTCAACGTATGGGGTCCATACAAACAATAATATGACTGTAACATGAAAACTTGACGTGATACAAGCTTATCACCCCATTGATTTTGAATAAGAACGATAAACTTAGTCCAAATCAGTCATCAAAATTTCAGTTACAAAATCATTGTTGGCCAGTATTATTGGAACACTCAGTTAACTATCGATCGGCGATAGTTAACTGAAGGTAAATGATTAAGTTAACTGAACGGCAATACTTAACGCGTAGTTTCATTTAACTATCGTGTTGACGTCACCCAAGTAAATGGAGGTTTGACTGAAGTGTTTGTAGCGAAAACAATCCCAAACATCAATTATTACAACACAATAGGTTAGGTTAGGTTATTTAATAATAGGTTAGGTCAAACAGAACTTTTGAAGTATATTTGAGTTAAAATATATTTTCGGCATGGTTTGTTTTATAGCTTATTTGTGTCGGAAAACTGGAAACAACGCATGTTTTTTTAAGTGAAGTTAGGTTACCACTTTTCATGTCGACCCTTCAAATTATTGCGGACCTACTTATATATTTAAAATCAAAACACATAATCTTCTTACGATTTTAAAGTGTAAACTGCTACTGATCCTTATCCTCAGCTAATGGTGCATAGGGCACTGCATTAAATTTGATGGAATGTCATATTGTATAATCTTTATTTTATTAAGTTTTGTTGACTGAAAAATGCTAGATACGACGTTTATAATCGCAAAAATTACGATTACATCCTAATTATTATTTTTATCCGCCTCCGTGGTGTAATAGTTAGAGTTTTTACTTACCATGCTAAAAATAAATATTAGTGATTTTTACACTGTAACATTTATTTCATGGACCCTGGATGGTCTCTGAAGCGCAGAAGTGATCACCTTGCCTTCGTGTAAGTAACGATCAAGATAACACTGCATCAATATGATGCAGTGCCCTATGCACCATTGGGTGCGGATAAGGGTTAGATCAAGATATTTTTTATAATAGTATGGTAATTTACCAAGTACCTTTTATTTATTACTGACCGATATTCGATGAAAATATCATTTACTCTCTCAATACATAGAACGATGACAGCCTCTAACCAGGACATGAAAAATAATAGATGACAGGTGGTATATCGCTCACTCCTTTCAAGAACGTCATGAATCAAAAAAACTTGATATTTAGGAGATCGTTTTTAAAGTTTGAAAATATAATAAAATATATTTAAAATAAATATCAAGCCACTTATTGAACTTTTTTCTGTGCAACAGATCTTTTTAGGTAAAACCTGAAGGTTTTCTCTCCATTTGAAAAATAGTTGGTATATTTAAAAAAAATAATTAAACAATACCCTTTCTTCAAAATGCAAAAACAACACTTTCTGCCCTGTAGCGGGTAAATATTAAGTTAAAAATATGCCGCTTTTGCTGGGATAAAGTACATTTTCTGGGCATTCAGAAAACATGCACAACTGAAAATTGTCAATTTTTTTTTATTTTTGACGTTCTTGAAAGGAGTGAGCGATGTGTGTTTTATTTCCTTTCTCTATCTATTTTTTTATTATTACAATGTATTTTGTTTGTAAGAGACAAAATCACTCGCAAACGAGTGGAATCTTAAAAAATAAAAAAATAAAAGTAAATAAAATGTTTTTAAAAGTTAAAATAAATTGATCAATATTTATTACTCAATAGCCAGTGCAATAACTTGTAAAGACTCCATTAATTTTACTTTAGAGTCTACTTGTTTTCTGACAGCATCGAGAAAATTTATAACCGATAAGAAAATATTTACAAAAAGTTTGAGGAGTTAATTTATTTTCAATGGCAACACTGCTTTCCCGAGAGAAAAATAATAATTTACGATCTCCTGTCAAAAGTGCCAATTGCGCGGGAAAACCAATAAACGCGTATTTTTTGTTTGTTTTGTTATTGTATAAAGTGCGTGCGCTGTAAAATTGTGTTGTTGTATGGCCAATTGTCTGTTATTGGGAAATGTATTGAAAAATATTGAAGATTGGTTGGTATTTCTTAGTATTTGATTTATTATTTTTATTATACAACTACCTCATAAAAAAGTATACTGTACAATAACAGATTAATCATACGAACGCCGAACATAGTTAGGGCGTTTGTGCACTACCCGTAATTTTACCGTCCTGCAGTCCGGTTTTGAAAAATGAAAACGACGACGACAGTTTAGCGTGATCGAATTTACGCGCAACGTGTTCACGCACCGATCAAGAGCTCCAATCCGAAGAAAGATGGACAAAAGCACATGCCAATCTAAGCCAATCATCGTTTTAAAACGCTAACTGACGTGCTGGACGGTAAAATTCCGTGTAATTCCGTGTAGTGCACACACGTCCTTATTCTTGTTACAAAGGTTATAATAAATAATTATTTATTAATATTAAATATTATTATTTAATATTTAAATATTATTATTTATATTTTTTATAATTGTAATTCCTTTTCTAGACATTTCTACTTACAATCTTAAAATTAATAACGCTGTACTCTCCAATAAAGAAACTGAGCTCTTGTGCTTGGAGAGGGACTTACACTAATTATTTTTGTTTATTGGTAATTAAATTTATTTTTTAGTATTTTAATGTTTTCAATTTTTCTACGTCTGTAAGAAGATTGTTGAAATACTTATGTAGTTCCCAAATATTTAAAGTTCTGCTGGAATTGTTTGGTTTTGGTATTGTAAAGTCATGTTTATATCTTGAAGATGAACTTTTATTTTTATTTAAGTCATTTTCACCCTTAAATAGTTGGAGAATTGGTGTTATTTTTAATAGTTTCTAGTACACAACCATGATACACGATTTACTCACAACGAAGGTTTGATAGTCCCAAGAATTAACAATAAATATGAGAGAAGAACAGTTCAATATATCGTTCAAATATTTCGAATTTGTTGTCGACGGAGGTAAGAGGTCAAAATAAAATATGGAACAAAGGCATGATAAAGGAATGGTTAAATGATCAAGAATTAATTCTATGAAAATTTTAAGTGTTTTTTTTTTCTTTTTTTGTGCGTTTAAAAATAGGTTTACATAGATCAAAACAATAAAATAAAAATTAATCAAATAAAAAAAAACGGATATAAAAAGAACTCCACCGACACAAGGTGGCTTGGTCTCTGCAAAAAAAAAAAATATGTTTATAAATTTTGTGAGAGCGAGAGAAAGAGTTTTTGTTTTGTATATATTTATATGTATGTACTTATGTAGTTATCAAATAAATGCTAAAAATACAAATAAAACATTTCATTGAAACAAAAAAATATTATATTTTTTTTAAGACATGGCCTGGCCGTACATGTTACGAGTAGAAGTATTCTTTTATATCCAACGATAAGTCCCTTACAAGTACATAATTAAATGTTAATCCTGTAAATAAGTAAAAGGATACAATGTTACATAATACATCAGATGTGCCATCATTATTAACCCGAGCGTAAAGACGTTAAAACCCATTAAGCTTCCTCACTTTAAGTAAGGGTAAAACTTTTAAGTTAATTATCTAATTTCGGTGAAAATGGCGCCCGATCTCACCGCAATCCAATTGATTTCTCCTCCTAGTGGCATTCAATTACAATTAATGTTGTTATTATTGTTTCGTTATTATTATTTATTTATTTTATTTGGGGGCAGTTCTAGAAAATTTGGTCGTGGTTTTACAAACTTGTATTTATTTAGATTGGCAGTGACAGGGATATTGAAAGCTATTTAATGTAAATTCACAATAAAATCGCGATACAATTTTGTTTCACATTTTCTATAATTTTCGCAACTTAGTTCATTTAAAAAAAAATGCTTTGCAAGAGAAGGTCTGTCGGGAAGCCTGGATGCTTCTGTATCAGATCTAGGAATGCGGACGGCCTTCAATATTTCTTAAATGTTTTTCGCAGATACTTTGTGGCACATTTTATAATAATAATAACCATATCCGCTCCCTAGGTGGAGCATATGGAGTCCACAAACTGTCTCCAGGCTTTTCTGTCGGCTGCCAGCTCCCTTGCATCCTCCCAAGTCAGATCCGCGTCGCGAAGTTCTGACGAGAACTGCCGACGAATTGTCAGCAATGGTCTTCCTGGGCGGCGCGAACCTGATGCCTTGTAAAAGAGGCAAGCTTGATTAAGGCTCTCAGGAGGCATGCGGAGTACGTGGCCAAGCCAACTGAATCGCCTTTTTTTGACGACAGTTGTGACCAGGATTTGCTGCGTCCTACGCCTTATCTCTTCATTCCTCACAAAGTCAAACCACCGCACGCCTAAGATTCTCCGCAAACACCTGTTCTCAAAGCTTAGTACACGGCTGCTTTGGGCCCTTGTAAGGTGCCATGTTTCACAGCCGTATAAGAGAACAGGAGCAATGCAGGCATTGTATAGGCGGCATTTGGTTTTCACCGAGTATAAATCCGATCTCCAGACAGCCTTCATACTGTTGAATGCGGACCCAGCGAGTCCTAATCGCACTCCCAGTTCCTTTTGAAGGCTGCCATTTTCAGTCGCGTACACTCCCAAGTACTTGAAACTCTCGACCCTTTCGATGCGCTGGTTACTCAACGTCAAGGGTTGTTGGGCATCTAGGCATGAGCTGTTGCACAACACATGGGTTTTTGCAACATTTATTGTAAGCCCCATGTGCGTAGAGTACCTATTTACCCTGTCGACGATCAATTGAAGACCCTCGACGGAGTCATCAATTAAAACAGCATCATCTGCGTACTCTAGGTCGCAGAGTTTCCGGGAGGGGGAGATGGATATACCTCGGTCAGATGGTAATGACTTTCGAAGAATGAAATCCATGAGGATGATGAAGAGAAACGGTGCAAGGACACAGCCTTGTCTGACTCCGGTAGAGACCCCAAACCAATCCGTGACAACATCGTCAACTCTCATTCGACATTCACTATTGAGGTGAAGGGACTTAATTAGCTCCACTAATTTCGCAGGCACCCCATAAGCTTCCAGTACTTTCCAGAGTGTGGGCCTGTGCGGACTATCAAACGCTTTCTCATAGTCTACAAAACACATCGCCAGAGAACTGTTAAATTCCTGGCTCTGCTGTAGAATGTGGCGAATATTATGGATTTGATCCGCACAGGACCTGCCAGGCAGAAACCCTGCCTGGTTTTCTCTGAGCACCTGCATAATGGGGGCTCGGATTCTCTGCAAGATTACGTGGGCAAGCACCTTCCCAGGTACGCTGAGTAGCGTAATGCCGCGGTAGTTGTCACAGTTGAGTGGATCACCCTTCTTATGTAACACGGTAATCTCCCCATTTACCCAGTCTCTAGGGCATCGCTCTTCTTCCCACACACTGGACATTAATTGGTGTAAAGGGCCAATAATGCAAGTAACGCTGCATTTCAAGAATTCCGGGTGGATACCATCAACACCAGGGGCAGTCCCATTTTTCAATTTCGACACGGCAGCTATAATTTCTGCCTGTGTCGGTGGACCATCAGGTATGGCGACCGCCCGCGGAATGCTTGACGCAGCCTCCGTGGGAATATCGAGGATGATTGGAGGAGGAGGGCGATTCAAGACCCTGTGGAAATGATCACGCCATATTTCCTTTACACGATCCGCGTCAGATTCGGTAACTCCATTTGAGTTTTTCACAGCTCCAGGGGTCACCGAATTCTTTCCGCAGATCTTCCTTGTTATTTGGAATAATTTCCGCGTGTCATTTCCTTGGGCAGCATGTTCCGCCGTTACAATAAGAGAATCGAGATGACGGCGCTTATCGAGTCTGCATGATCGTTTGACTATACGATCTTGGCGCCTGTAGTCATCTCTGAGGGTGTCCAGTTGGTAGGGGTCACTTTCACTGTCCCTCAGTGCTTTTAAGTGAGCGCGCTCAGCCATCTTTCCCCAGGTCTCATCTGACATCCAATGGGGTCTTTCTCCTATCCTGGGGCCAAGAACCTCATTGGCGGAAGAGTTGAGAGCCGATTTGAGACTAGCCCACTGTGCCTCAATCGAGTCAACATTAATGGGCTGAGGATCGGTGTCTTGCTGGACACGTTGTCCGACCGTTTCCTCGAATCTCAATCTTATTTCGGCACTCTTCAACTTGTCTAAGTTGATTCTCTTCCGCCGAGGACATCTCGGCAGACGTTTGAGCTGCAGACAGATTCTTCCGACGAGTAACTCGTGATCACTATGAATGTCGGCCCCTCTGTAGGACCTGACATCGAGGAGCTCTCGCCGGTTAGCACGTCCATAGAGGATGTGATCTATCTGCGCTCTTGTTCGTCCATCAGGGGAGGTCCAGGTGTACTTATGGATGGACTTATGGGGAAATAGCGTACCGCCAATGACAAGGTCGTTAATACTAGCGAACTCGACCAGTCTTTCTCCATTGCCATTGGCTTGCCCATAGCCGTGCCTTCCCATCACCGTTGGGGCAAGTGATGGGTCTGTTCCGACTCTCGCGTTAAAATCTCCCAATACTACCACGCGGGTTCTTCTTGGGAGAGAGGCGATGACCGCATGGAGAGAGTCGTAGAAGGCATCTTTTGTTTGGGCATCTGCAATTTCGGTAGGCGCGTAGCACTGTAGGACAGTGACAGAACTATCGGCCGTTTGGAGGGTGACGCGTATAAGCCTTTCAGAAATTGGTTCCCAACTAAGCAAGCACTTTGCTGCTCTTTCTGAAAGGAGAATAAACTTTATAAAATAAAACAACTTTGTTTTAACCACTTTTTTATTGGTACAATTTATCCAAACGGTTTCGACAAGGTTCTTGACAAAACCGGTTAAACACCGGTTAAGTATTCGCTACGCAATGCACAATAAAAACAACATTTAGGAGTTTTTAAATCATATTTTCAAATCATATTTTCATATGGTGTAATGAGTGCGTGGAAGTTTTTGGTAAGGGAAGGGTAATTAACTATGAGTATTTCAATGCTTTAGAATTTAGTACATAAACCCTGATGATGGCAAGATTCTTGTTGAAACCGGTTGGAAGCTGTTTTATTTTATAAAGCTTTCAATATATTTATTTAATTGTGTTCTTGTTTTTCTGTGACATGGTAAGATCTTTGAGCAAGGTTGTGAGTATGCTATTTTTTCTGTCCATCGTTTGTTAGGATTTTGATAGGTTTACGTCAAGAAAAAAATCGCAACTTGTGAAAGGGATCGAAAGTAATAGTATGTCGATGAATAATGGTTGAGTGGGAAATGCAATGACTGAACATTTTCTGCAAATGCTTCGACAGTGTTCCGTGTCTATATGTTGTGCTGGTCGGGGTTGTGGAGGCATCTGTGTACCGGCCAATGGCGGGTCGGAATCGGATCTAGCCGACTAACTGACCTATCTAACTACTAATCCCTTTTACTGCCTATACTGGGGCACTTCTAAAAACTTGGTGGTGGTTTTAAAAACTTGTATTTATTTAAATTGTAACAGTGATAGAGACATTGAAAGCTTTTAAATGTAAATTCACAGTAAAATAGGAATACAATTGTGTTACAATAATATTCCCAACTTAGTTCATAGAATAAATTTGCTTTGCAAGAGAAGTCTGTCAAGAAGGCTAGAGATGGTTCTGTATCAGCTCCGTTAATGCGTTTGGGAAAGCTTTCGGTGTATTTCTTGAATTGCAATTAATCATTATTTTTAATAAATAAATGTAAATAGTAAATTCCACCTCCGTGGTGTAATGGTGAGCACGCTGGGCTACCGCACTGGAGGTCCCGGGTTCAATTCCCAGATGGGGTCAAATAAATATAAGGGTTTTTTTTTAACTCTAATATTTATTCAATATTACCCTGGACTGGTAACCTGAAGCGGAGGGCTGATCACCTTTCCTTCATGTGTTAATGATCAAGATAACATTGTGGTATCATATGATGCAGTGCCCTATGCACCATTGGGTGCGGATAAGGGTTAGAAATAGTAAGTTAACGGAATTATTTTCGAACCAATATTTTTTTTGTGTTTATGAGTAAGAGTTGTACTACCTCAGATTGATCATTATATAAATACATAGATGCCTAATGGTTTTGATTTCGGATTTCATAATGGTGCACATAATTATTATTATTGAAAAGTACATTTAAGATTTATCAATATTTAAAAAAAATATATTACACATTCATTCATTCACTCAAATTCATGTAGTTTTTTAGCATGTTTATGTTACATGAAAGAACGGTAATACAAATTTATGGGTTTAAAGTAATTAGAAATAGAAGCAGTCAAAACTGACCAACGAAACTTCTAACGGGCGAGAGTCTCGTGCATTTAAAAATCCTTTCATATATTATTGTTATCTTTCTCTATATGTTGAAAATTTAGACATAATAATATTTATTTTTAATTAACTAAATACCACTCTTTCTTAAAATCTACTGTGACACGTTTTTCATCATTTTCAAGCACCGTATGTGAAGCTAATCCTAAGTAAAATATTAATTAAAAATGGATAGATTTTACCACAAAGTGACTGCCGAATCAATTAATGAAATAATAATATTTATTTTAATTTTATCAAATATGTATTAAAAAACATCGAACGAGGGCACCGAGATGGTCAACACTGTGTTTAAAGCTGATACCTTATTTTATTTTATTTTTACTCACTTTAAAAATAAATAAAAAGCAACCCTTATCAAGACTACAACTTCCTGCAAGATAGATTGACTAAAGTACCTATCGCTGCGTTAATTAATCACCATTTCTCTGCAATAATGTTCCGAGAAGGGTGGCAACCCTGCTTCTTGACGTAACACCAAATATCTAATAAATCAAGGATACATTTTCCACGGTAGGTACTCTAGGTACTTAGGTACTTTTTTCACGGGAAAACATTGTATTACTTTTAGACCCGGTTTTAATATATTATGTCTTATCACGCACGGCCAAGGAAGTTACCGAAAGGGTAAATTAAGAAATTTTAAATATTTAATTTTAATTACATTCGATTAGCACGATTAGTTGGAGAACAAATATGTTTAGTTTTCAACTTATTTTATAATTTAAAACTGGACAATCAAACCATGAGGTAAAGTGTGCAGACATTATATAAGGCATGTTCGTTCATATATGTATATATTTATATATATATAACGGTGCATAGGGCACTGCGTCATATAAACACAGTATTATCTTGACCGTTAACACATGAAGGAAAGGTGATCAGCCCTCCGCTTCAGGTACCAGTTCAGGCTAATATTAAATAAATAATAGAGTGAAAAAATCACTTATAATTATTTGACCACCACCCCCCCCCTTCACGATCGGGTTTGGCAATCGAACCCGGGACCTCCGACGACGGTAGCCGAGCGTGCTGACCATTACACTACGGAGGCGGACAAGAAGAAAAAAACACTCTAGAAGAGTGAAAAGCCATAGAAAGAAGAAGAATAATAATAAAATACAAGTACCGTAGAACGGGGCTACTTGAACTTTGGTGTGTTACTTGAGCCCAGTACAAAAAGGATATTTAGATTTGTATTTGGTCTACAATAATGAACGTATAGACATGATTCATTGTGTCCCTGACAGATGACACTTATTGTCACGATACATTCATTTTTGTAGACCAAATACAGATTTATTTATTTTTTGTACTGGGCTCAAGTAACACATCAAAGTTCAAGTAGCCCCGTTCTACGGTAAGTAAAAGAAGAATAATAATAAAATAAAAGTAGGTACTAAGAATTTTCTTAAAATCAATCCGAAATGGCTGTCCTAACTACCGCTTCCGAGATTGATGTTAATGTGTAACGACCCACCGTTGGATTTTTATAGAGCCATTAGACCGACTGCAAGTCATTTCCAAAGAAACAAACAGCTTTGTAATCTGAAGGGAGGGCTGCTCGAGTGCGCTGCAGAATGCAACAATAAGACGTCCATGAAAGCAATGAATAGGTTTCCCATCTTGCATTATGAATTATTAATGACAGTGCACTTCTCGTTGCAGTGTAAGGCCAGTTTTATTATCGAGCTCGTAGCGGATTCTTCTACGAACGAAGCTAGAATCCGAGTCGAACTCCCATTACGTTTATTTTTATGTTAATGTACTATACAGGGTGGCGCAAAACTAATCACCGTATCGGAAGATGTTATAATTTTTGCAAATGGCGTCGTACGTCAATCATATTTGACATATCGCTCACTCCTTTCAACAACGTCATATATCAAAAATCATCCATTTTCAGTTGTGCATGTTTTCGGAATGCCCAGAAAATGTACTATATCCCAGCAAAAGCGGCATATTTTAAACTTAATATGTACCCGACACAGGGCTGAAAGTATTGTTTTTGCATTTTGAAGAAAAGGTATTGTTTAATTATTTTATTAAATATACCAAATATTATTCAAATGGAGGAAAAACATTCATGTTTTACCTAAAAAGATATGCTGCACAGGAAAAAGTTCAATAAGTGGGTTGATGTTTACTTTTAATACATTTTATTATATTTTTAAACTTTAAAAACGATCTCCCGAAAAATTTAGTTTTTTTTTTATATATGACGTTGTTGAAAGGAGTGAGCGAATTGTGAACTAGACAACCGCAATATACAAACTAGTTCAAAATTAATCATCCAATTTCTTTAAGAATTACGGTTTTTATTAAATAAATAAACATATTTTGAATGATAAATTATTTGGATTTTACGTTTTTTTTGTTGTTCAGTATTAAAAGATGATATCTGTCAAGTGACTGCCGCCAGTGTTGATACATGTTTGGCCCGTTTTATTAATTCGTTTGTATGCTGCAGTTATCTAGTTCACAAATGTCAAATGTGATTGACCTACGACTCCATTTGCAAAAATTATAACATCTTCGGATACGGTGATTAATTTTGCGCCACCCTGTACTACGTTCTTGATCCCTATTATTTTATTCAGCGCTAGCATTTTACCCGTTTTTCAACCCGGAGATCATGCTCCGGGGGTCTAAAGAGTTTTTAAGGGGTTCCGAAAAATAATTCTATAAATTTTAAGAAGATATCTGCTTTTTGGTAATTTTTGGACAAATAGAATCGTTCAAGATATTTTTTCCATATCAAACTATGTTTTCAACACGTGTTTTTTTTAATTATTTTATTATTACAGCACTAGCGTTTTGCTCTTCTTTTAACTCATAAAAAAACCCTTTCCGCATCCCAATGGTGCATAGGGCACTGCATCATATAAACACAGCGTTATCTTGATCGTTAACATAAGAAGGAAAGGTGATCAGCCCTCCGCTTCAGGTCCAGGGTAATATTGAAAAAATATTAAAGTGAAAACTTATATTTATTTGACCCCCCTGGGAATCGAACCCGGGACCTTCAGTACGGGACGGTAGCCGAACGTACCTTTTTTCACCGATTTATTTTTTATTAGTTCCAGATGATTTATTGATTGATTGATTTGTGTGTGCGTGTGTGTGTATGTGTGTGCATCTTCATAATAATAATATTAAAAAATAGTTTTTTCCTCCTCTCATTTTCTCACACTCCGTTCTCATTTCCAGTTCTATTTCGCATTTGCCTCAAAAACGTGTGCTTTTTTAACAGGAGTTTGCCATAAATTCCGGATGAAGCAAAAACATAACGGGAAGCGTGATCTCTGAAATATGGAGTGAGATAATGTGCTGTGATGGATGACCAGCTGGTTGGCTTATTCATAATCTCTGAGTGATGGATGTGGGGGGTCATTTCCCTCCAAGTTTGCCTGTAAAGGTTCGAAAACTGAGCTTTGCAGCATACGCGAGAAAACCAAATCTACGAATATGCATAATATATTATATTATACATATATATATATATTATTCAAATTATGGATATGATTGGTGACGATTATTAGAAGTACAAAAAAATACAACTGCATATTATGTGTTTTTGAAAATGCTAACATTTTTATTTTAGCTTGAAAAAATCATATATTGTCTTCAAAATCAACGAACCTAGCTGGGGTTCAAGGGGTAAATCACGATTCGTCTCAAAACCCAGTTGAATAAAAATAAAACTTATTATTTTATTACAGACAAGTTAAAAATTACATAAATATTTTTTTTAAATACATAAAAAAATTAATGCTCCAATGAAACTTTTTGCGGCGAAAATTATTTAATGTGACACCTCGCTTACTCCTTTCAACAACGTCATATATCAAAAATTCTCAATTATCAGTTATGCGTGTTTTCGGAATGCCCAGAAAATATACTGTATCCCAGCAAAAGCGGCATATTTTAAACTTAATATTTACCCGCTACAGGGTAGAAAGTGTTGTTTTTGCATTTTGAAGAAAAGGTATTGTTTAATTATTTTTTTAAAAAAACAAAATATTTTTCAAATGGAGAAAAAACCTTAAGGTTTTACCTAAAAAGGTCTGTTGCCCTGTAAAAAGTTCAATAATGGTCTTGATATTTATTTTTAATACATTTTATTATATTCTTAAACTTTAAAAACGATATCCTGAAAAATCAAGTTTCTTGATATATGACGTTATTGAAAGGAGTGAGCGACCTGAGCTTGTCGACTTTTACAAATTTCAGCGACATTATTATAGATCTAATATTTGATATACGTAGTTACTCTCGTTGTCAAGTCTTTTGCGTTTCTTCGTTTTAATATTGGTTAATGTCGAGAAACCTAGCTCACACAAGTAGGAGGTTGAAAACTGTAGTGAAATTTTCAGTGCCCTTGTGGAGAGAACTGGGTTTTCTTGAACAAAAATCCAAAATTCATCCAGAGTTATTTCTGAGAATTTTATTTTAAGAGTACGACCTGTTGATAGACTTATTAATTGTTCCCCTTCTTGATATTTGCAACTCAAATCGCACAGTTATCATTTACTGTGCGATAACTGTGCGATTTTATAATTAAAATTTATTTATTTATTAAAATTTTGGATTTCTCAATTTCGCGGAGGACTTGTAACAAGCAGCATCGGTTAAGAACCACTGGTCTAGATTCTGGAGCCCCGAAATCGTTCGGATTACAGCGCGTTTCGGATTACGAAGCGTTCGGATTAGCAGGCTGTATTGTAAATTTGAAATTGTAAGTATGTATATATTATAAATTAGCATTCCCTGGATGATAAATGCACCGTTTACTTTTCTTATTAATCAATGAGATTCCTTCTCAAATGTCACTTTGCCACAATCGCGCCATCTTTCGCGCTGGAGATGATCTCTTCTTGCGCGATTCATAATCCATGCAAGATTTGTGATTCATAATCCGAGATTTATCAAGACCTGTCGGGCATAAATCTTCGCCAAAATAACGGGGGAATGATATCAGCTAGTCATGTTCCTCGTTGTACAAACAATTAATAACTTTGGGGATGACGATCATATCCGAGATCAGGGCTGAATAAGTGAGCCTTAAATTCAATAAAAAGCACATCGTAACATAAAATTTTCATACAGATTTCTTTTACCATCACTCAAAACTTCTTAACAGCTTATCTGCACCCAACTGTGCATAGGGCACTACATCGTATTGACGCAGTGTTATCTTGATCGTTACTTACACAAAGGCAAGGTACTCCTGCGGTTCAGGGACCTCCCAGGTTAAATAAATTCGAATGTAAAATTACTAAAATTTATTTTAACTCCCTCCCCTCCCCTTATTACGGTAATTAGAGCACAGATTTGATTATATGGTTAAAAATAGACACTCGTATTTCCATTATTAATTTAGTTTTACTTGGTAAATACAACTATTTCTAAAAATCTATTGTGACACGTGTTTCGATGCATTCCGCATCATTTTGAAACACCGTGGGCGAACACATGTGCCATAATAAATTTTAAGATGGTACTCGTAAATATAGAATTCAATCGACCGGCTGCGCGAGGAGCCTCACGTGTCTGCGAGCATTCAAAAAAAATATTTGTACTGTAAGTTATTTTTACAATATGTACTGATTTTTTTTATCGTTGTTTTAACTCTTTACCTTTAAAAAACATAGTACTATATTTATTTCGAAGAAAATTTCATTTTTATTACAAAAACGTTTTTTTGCTTGTTTTAAGCAAAAAATTCAACTAGGTAAAATGTTACCTGGGTCGAAAAAAAAATTAAGTTGCGGTCTATCGATTATCCAAATATCCTGAATTGATTTTTATAAATACGTTTTTTGTAATGATTTTTTTGATTGATTGATTTTCATGACGTTTTTATGAAAAAATTACGTTTTTTCATTAAAAATGTTTCGGCCCTGAGCAAATGCAAGTAATCTGTAATCAAATTGCGATCGCGAAGGGTACCTAGATAATGGATAATACTCGTAAATCAAGGATCCATTGAATGTGAAGATAATAATCTAAAAATATATGAGTGGAAATATTGAATTCACTTTTCAAAACACAACACGCCAGTAAAGTTCAGACTAGAGATTGGAGGGTGTCTAACGGAAAAGTGAGGAAACTTGACGGTGCACTTTTGAATTTTTGAATGTCGAATTTTCCATTCAGGGTGGCAAGATGAAAAATGATTATCTAAAAAAAAATGTGGAGGTAGGAACTTAACAAAGATGTTTTGAAACACTTCAAATTAGTTTTGCAGGGGTGAAAAAACTATTGAATAGAAAGTGGGGGTTGTTTGGTATTGTGAAATTAGTTGCGATGATGACGAAGCGTTGAACAAGCTTAACCCTCTCTTATATATGGTATATATAAATATATTTTTTAGTAAAGTATAAACATCTATAATTACGAATTTATCTAAGTAATTAGACACAGGAGCAAGTTTTTTTTAATTGCTATTTATTGGGAATTTTTGCTTATTTTTTAAATTTATTATTTAGGAATTAGAGATTATATGAGGCTAATTTGTATTTGAGGGAACATAATATAGGATTGTAACATTTTTATGAAAATGTTGATAAATGATAACAATTAACTTATATACAACCGATTAAATTATATATATTTCAAATAAAAATATAAGATAAAGGATTAAGCTGTCTAGTCGGCTGTCCAAACTCAAAACACAGTAAAGGATTTTATTTTGTAGAACGTTTTTTTTTGCATTTTTGGACTAAGTAGATTCACTTACGTCTCTTTGAACGCCTGCAAGAGACGCTGCATAGTGGATGGAAACTATAATTCATTGATTGATTCGGAAGTAAACTTTGTAGCAGTTTTATATCATCGTACAGGAGAAAGTGACCAACTAACAAAACGTAAAATATTCAGGAGGGCCATTTAAGTCACTTTTGCTTGGCAAGATAACAAACATCAATGCAGTTAGTCATTTTTATCAAGTCAATATATTATACTTCCAAGTTTAAAATTCTTTGAGATTTTTTTCAGGGCATTATTAAGCTAGTAAGATATCAAATAGTCAATGATCACGTTTTTGTAAAAAATGCACTTGGTTACTTTCTCTTGTATGACTACGATATGTAAAATGAATTGTTTCGATGTCTACCAGATAATGTGATTTTTTCACTGTAATATTTATTCAATATTACCCTGGACTGGTACCTGAAGCGGAGGGCTGATCACCTTTCCTTCATGTATTAACGATCAAGATAACACTACGTTTATATGACATAGTGCCCTATGCACCATTGGGGTGCGGATAAAGGTTTTATTATTATTATTATTATTATTATATATATATATATAATATATATATATATATATATATATATATATATATATATATATATATATATATATATATATATATATATATATATATATATAACATATATATATATATATATATATATATAACATATAAATACATATATATATATATATGTTTGTTTCTTCAGAATGGTGAATGTTACATATATTATGTGTTAAGTGATGACTTAAGCCAGCTTATAACAGGTCATAAACCCTGTAAATACCCAGATTTCTATATTCTTCTTCATCCATGTTGAGATGTCATATTTGGACACACTCAAAATGTTGTCAATATTATTCTTCTTCTCCGTCTTAATCCTCATTGCTGAGGGTTGTGACCCTTGCAGAAGCAATGACTCTTCTCCAGTTATCCCTTGACTGCGCTGCACGTAGCGCTCCAACCACTGAGGTGCCTGCTGCTGCCTTAATTTGATCGGTCCATCGTGTGGGGGATCTTCCTCTCCCTCTCTTTCCCTCCAGGCTACCGATCACAACTAGTCGTTCCAGGCTATCCTCGTTGCCACGCGCAACGTGTCCAAAGAACTGGAGAATCCGTCGGGTACAGATATTGGCCAGAGACAAGCCATCCAAGCGTAGTTCCTGGCGAATGGACTCATTGGTGCGTCTAGCTGTCCATGGAATTCGGAGCATGCGCCTCCAACACCACATTTCGAAGGCATCAATTTTTCTCCTTTCTGCTGCTTTTATAGTCCATGTTTCAGCAGCATAGAGAAAAATGGAGTGGACCAAGCTCCTGACAAGCTTCATCTTGGTGTTGTTACTCACACCCCGGTCTTTCCAAATTTTGTCTAGCTTAGACATGGCACTTTTGGCGATGGCGATACGACGTCTAATCTCTCCTTCACAAGTTCCTTCATTGCTGATTTGAGATCCAAGGAACTGGAACTCGTTTATTATCTCTAAACCTTCCAGTGAGTTCCCGAGATCACCAAACTTCTTAGATCGATCTATGATCATGATCTTGGTCTTGCTTTGGTTAATCTCTAGTCCCAGTGCCTTGCTCTCAATCTCTACTCGTTTAAGGAGATCTACCATCTCTTTTGGGTCTTTGGCCAGAAGTGTTGTGTCGTCCGCATATCGTATATTGGACAGCTTTACGCCACCAATGGACACTCCTCCATTCCATTCGTAGAGAGCCCTGCGCATGATGTATTCCCCATAGATGTTAAACAGGTCAGGGGAGAGTATGCATCCCTGTCTTACACCTTTCTCAGTGGGGAAGCTTGCAGTGTTTATGCCATTGATTCTTACGATTGCCTTACTTTGGGCATAAAGTCCATGGATGAGTTTTATCAAATGGGATGGGACTCCCATCTCCATGAGTACTTTCCACAGATGTTCCCACTTCACGCAGTCGAAAGCTTTTTTGTAATCGATAAAGCATAAAACTGTTGGCGTCAGGAACTCTTGGCTTTTTTCGATCACTTGGCGGATGTTGAGGATCTGCTCTCTTGTTCCTCTTCCTTTCACAAAACCAGCTTGTTCCTTTGGTATTTGCCAACCAATGTAACTGTGTAATCGTGCTTTTAGAACATATAGCATTATTTTGCTGGTGTGAGAGATAAGTGCTATTGTCCTATAGTTTTCACACTTTTTGGATGAGCCTTTTTTGTGAAGAGGAATGAAAACAGATTCAGCCCATTCCTGAGGCCATGTTCCCGTTCTCCATATGAGGTTGCAGAGATCCAGCACTGTTTTTATGCCCTTATCCCCTAGTTCTTTTAGAAGCTCGGCCTGTATGCAGTCATTGCCGGGGGACCGGGGGTCAATATTATAGGGTTTGTAATAATAAAATAAAAAAGACATAATAAAATTACAATACTTATTTATTAATTTAAAAAACCTATATATACAAAACATTTTGTATAATGGTGTAATGAGTACTAGTTAGCTATTTATATAAAACATAGAAATATATAAATAATAAAACACATAATTCTGTATACAATAAAATATCCGCAGTATGTATATACAAAATAGTACCGACATTATATTTAGCAGAGTTTCTCGAGTGACGTATTAAGGACCCTGTGTGACAGGGGACTAATTGCAATCTACTTATATTACGCTCCTAAGCAGACATCAATATCACGAGCACGCCGCCTTGGCAGCCTTCACAGCTGAAACAAAACAAATCTATCAAATAATGTTCAATTTTAATGGCTGGATAAGGACCTATCCGACTTCGGATCCGCTATAGTTAATGAGGAATTCTCACGAGAGGTGATCATATGTCATATATCAGTGCTCTGCAAACTTTTCTCACCTACGACACACAAAAATTCTTCCCAGAATTCCGCGGCACACCAGAAGCTAAAATATATAGGTAAAATATAAAGACCATTGAAAAATTATTTAGTTATAATATATAAGTATACTACATTCTGAGAAATAGACAATATTATGGAAAATAATTTGTCATTGTGTATTAAATACAACTTTTTTCTTTTTAATTGGAATAACCCGCAAAACCTCTGTTAGAGGCTTGTCTGCAGGTATGATGGTAAGGATAGGGAAGGTAAATGTGAAAAATACATCACAAACACCCAGACCAATTTAAAATAAATCTTTCTTGAATTTATATTGCACTTGGCAGGGATCGAACCCGCGATGCCAGTTTCGCAGTCGAGAGTCTACCGAAATACGCCACAGCGCCTGTCAAAATCTGAAAATGTCAAATACATTGAATTTGGCCGCGGCACATTTGTATCCGGCACACCAGTTGAGGAGCACTATCATACATAATAAAAATGAAGGACATTAGTACCATGAACCAAGCTGGGACACAAAATGGCAAACCCTCTCTAAAGCCATATTTTATTTTTATTTAAGTATACTTTTTACTTTTTTACACAATATTGCGTGGAACGTAATTTTCCATTTTTGAAAAATATATAATTTTTTTTAAATACTTTTTTTTTAAGAAAAATGTATAGTACCTTCTCGTTCTTTCCGCCTTAATTTTTTCCGTCTCCTGTCGATAGTGGCGAGCTCCGCCTTCACACTGTGGTACGCCTTCCTCAGGTCAGACAGCCGCGAGGTCAGCAGAGATATGCGGGACGACGCGTCCATACCGTTATCTGCGCAAATTGAGTCATATATAATATTTACACTAAATTAGCATGTTGACAAATTAGCATGATCTTATTTTTTGAAGTTGGGTATTAGATATGTAAACAGATTTGGTAGAAATGTGACGTGTTAACTGTAACTGTTTTATTTATAAAACATAATCTTTTAAATCAGACCATTAAACGGATATATGTTTCAAAAAGTACAGCCGGTATAAAATGTGTGCTTTATGATGTGATGCCTATGAAAATCCTTAATAAAACCACAATAAAACCCCTAATAAAACCCTAGTAAAATTATTTATAGATTTGGCGTTTAGTTTGTAACACAATTTTAATTTATGTATTAAATGTTAAATCAAACACGGTTTTTTTTTTAGTCTACATTCGTTTGAAAATGCCCTAAGTAGGCAAAACATTTGTCACAAAATTGAATGTGAATGTGAATGTTTTTTTCAATAAAATACAAAATACAACTTTCAAAAAATCAGTGTTTGATTTAACATTTAATACATAAAAACCCTAGTAAAATCCCGGAAAACCCCACAATAGACACAAAACGATATATGGAACATACCCAGCTCAACGTAGAAGTTGTACTTGAGCGGTCGGTGCTGCGAGTAGTGCACGGAGCTCATGGAGCTGGCGGAGACGGGGGGCCCGTGGTCCTCGGACTCGGAGGCGCGCAGCGAGCGCGGGCGGCGCCCCCGGCGCGCCCCCGTTCCGCCCGGACTGCCCGGGGCACTCCCGCGCAGATTGCCAGCTGGAAATGAAAATTTACAATTAAAAAAATATATTAACACATTGTTTGCGAGAAACGCTTAAAAGCATCTTCCGCACACTGTTGGTTAATTTGTACCTTAATTTGTACACTAATTAGGGTCGGGAATGATGGAAAAACCGCTCGACAACAATGCGGTAATTTGTTATTTTTGTATTAAATTTTTTTGGGCTATTTTAGTGATAAGATTTGTATTTTAGTTTCTTAACCGTTAAAGTGCTGAGATAGTGTTTTATAATTTTCTTAACCGTTTTAGTGTTGAGATTTTATCTTACATGTGTGCTAAAATTGCCGAAGACTCCATATCAAATTTAAAGGGCATTGTAAAGGCGAAAACAAAACGTAAATTTCCAAATTTTTAAAACACACACACACACACTTCAGTAGCAGTTTACTGACGCACATGTCTGTAAAGATACACAATTGTGTTTATTTTTTATTATTTTTTTATTTTATTAATTTTAAATCGAACACAGATTTTTTGAGTCTACTAAGTTGTATTTTATTAACAAAAACACATAAAAAATTGATATTGTGTCAATTGTTTCGCCTAGTTATGGCATTTTCAAACGAATGTAAAGATCAAATGGACTGACAGTACTTATGTAGTTATACAATTCTAAGTGACAGTTTTAACATGTGCAGCATGTGTTTTTGTTAATAAAATACAACTCAGTAGACTCAAAAAATCTGTGTTTGATTTAAAATTAATACATGAATTCAAATGGAATTCTACAATTAAACGCCAAATCAATAAATAAATATCCACAATTATGTTTGCAATGCGACAATCACAGATATGTAGATGTAAGATTTGGCAGTATCAAAGATTTTAAAGATAATTTTTTGTGACAAAATAATCAGATTGTAACTAAACCTTGCTCAAAACGTAACTTATTCATGATGTCTATTGACATCTACCTAAATAATTACAAAGTAAAATTTGTTGTCTGTTGTCAGCGGCGATTGAGCGATCTTTGACTTCAGTTCCCTCAATTTTAAATCGACAAGCCTTTCATGTGTATGAAAATTCAGACATACCTGAGCTACTTTTCTCTATGTCGTGTATCTTCTTAGAAAGTGTCATGGATCTATTATCGTCATCGTTGGCCTTTCCATCGCTAGGGTTATCTCCGTCGGACATCGGCTGTTCTCTACAACAACAAAAATATACAAATGGTTAGTAAGTATCTCAATAAACTCCCTAAAGAAATTTAAAAAATAGATGTCATAAATATACTGAAAAAAATTTAAGTATTTAATTAAAGTGTACTGTGAACATCTATAATGGATATCCGAACGACTTCCGAAAGTTTCACTACAAAAAATTGGCAAAAATATGTTTTTTTTTTGTGAAAAATATTGTAATACAAAATAATCCAGCAGGGGACGGAAAGTTTGACACTCGTAATTGAGCAGCTTAGAGGTAAAATGTTTTGTTTTTTATGTGTTGCTAATGTTAACCCAAATAAATATATGACAACACAAATAAATACACAAATCACCTACCTGGATGGTGACATGTTGTCCAAACTGCTGTCGGGGGTGATGGGCGGAGTGTTGTCCAGCACCATGTCGGTAGCGCCGCTGTTTCCGGGCAAGCTGTCTCTGTCCCTGTCCCTCTCCCTGTCTCGCTCCCTATCCCTGTCTCTGTCTCGCTCGCGCTCGTTGCGCATGCCGTCGCGCGAGTTCTCGCGGGGTGTGTCTGAAACAAGCAATGAAACATGTGACATTGACCTAGTGCTCTGGGAGGATTCAGAGTCTTCAACAACTATCTGTAACAATGGTGACTTTTCTTTGCCTATAAACACATTTAATTTTTTTTTTAAATTATATTGCAACATGATTATGCAAAGCGTAATGGTTGATATCGTAGTCATACAGGAAAAAGTGATCAAGTCCATTTTTTAAAAAAAAACAAGATCATTGACTATTTGATATCTTACAAACTTAATATTGCCCTGCAAAAATCCCAAAGGATTTTAAACTTGAAAGTATAATATATTGACTTGTTAAAAATGACTAACTGCATTGATGTTTATTTTCTAGCCAAGCAAAAGTGACTTAAATGGTCCTCCTGAACATTTTACGTTTCGTTAGTTGGTCACTTTCTCCTGTACGACTACAATATATATAAGACTGGAATAAGCTCCAAGACAATGATACCAACATGAAATCTATACAAGCACTATTTCTGTTACATAGGCAACACATTGCACTATGGTTTTAACTAGAAACAGGCACTTAGACAATTTATTTTAAATTTGTGGTTAGCAGCAGTAACCAGTTGTCCTGAAAGGGTTAAACGGCGTAATATTTTGTACGTAAAACGCTGTCTCACCTTTCAGAGACAGGGGATCCTTGGAGGCCTGGTCGGGGCTGATGGACGGCGCGGAGGCGAAGGGTATCTCCAGGTTCCGCGAGCGCTTGTCCCGGCGCGCGTCGCCCAGGCACTCGGGTGCCGGGCTGCCCGGGATGGTCTCCTCGCACAGCAGGAGCGAGATGTTGCTGTCCTCCTCGGCGGGACGCGCGGGCTCGCGCGCGGGCGAGGCGCCGCGCGACCCCGCACGCGAGGCGGGCCGCGCGCACGCGCCGCCTCCGGCCGCCTCGCCCAGCGCGCCCTGCGACTCCTCCTCGCTCAGCTTGTCAATAACCAGTCTGGGGGGGAGACAATCATTTTAAGACAAGACTTTTAGATGGCTTATCAATTATTTTGGGGGGAGGAAACTCATGTGAAAAAAATCATCGGGAAACTAGAAAATTACAGCTTCATTTTAAGTATGGAAAAGTGACAATTTTCACTGTCAGAATTAACCCATTGCATCACTAATAAAAATGACATGATTTGTTCATAAAGCACACTATTTAATTTTGATACCGTAGAACGGGGCTACTTGAACTTTGATGAGTTACTTGAGCCCAGTACAAAAAAATATTTTGACTGTGGTATCGATCGAAGTATCGTGACAATAAGTGTCACCTGTCAGGAAAACAATAAAACATGTCGATACATTCATTATTGTAGACCAAATACAGAGTTAATTTTTTTTTGTACTGGACTCAAGTAACACATCAAAGTTCAAGTAGCCCTGTTCTACGGTACATTTTTTTATTACAATAACATTAAGACTAAATTACACACAAAGTAAAAAAGATAAAACACAAAAGCATAAAAAAAATGAATTGTGATTACATATTACATTTTATTATGAAATCAGTAACCGAAATATACTTATGTCATTTTTATGAATAAAGTTATTGCTATTCAATACTTCAAAGACAAACCAGCGGATTGCCGGCTTTGTAAGTCAGTGACAAATTGACCATGGCTGGCGATTCGCCGGCTTTGTGTTGCAATGGGTTAGCAAGCATTTACTGGATTAGGTTACAAGATAGGTTACCTGCGATCAGAATCATCGCTATCAGACTCCTCGCTCCTGTCGTCCGTGTTGTACTCGGGCAGGGCTGGAGTCGGCTGACTGATCTGGCTGGACAGCTTCTGGATGGTCTCGCACAGCACCTTATTGCTCTTGCCGCCCAACTCCGCCCCGCTCTTCCTCCTCTCCGCGCTCTCCTTTCTGGCGCTGCCGTCCAGCTTGAGCAGACCTTCGCCGACCGTCGGCTTGGAGACTTCGCACTTTGGAGACACCTTGAGAGGTTCCGCTCCAAGAGAGAGCTCTTGCGATACGTCCACGGTGATCGCTTTGGCTTCCGGAATGACGGGTTTGGAATCACTGCACTGGGCACTTATTTTAACAGCCTGCAATCTCGGAAGCGTGATTTTGGTTATCTTCGGCGCTTCGGCTTTTGCGGATTTCGCCGTTTCTTTAAGAGTAGGAGTCGCCGCGCGTTTGGCGGAACTGATTGCCCGCAGCACCTTCTCGGCTATGGACGGTCCTTCTCTGTGGATCAGAGACGCTGGGGGCTCCGGGATTATCACGTCCGTGTACGCGGCGATTCCTTCCGATTCGCTCTTTGGATCCAATTGGGAGTCGCTGTCCTCTACAGTCACAGAGGAGGCTGCGGGTTCGCTGGACTCACGGGGAATAGGGTCGGGTTTCTTAACTACAACGGGGAGAGTTTCCTTACTGACTACATTTGTACTTTGAGATACCGGGATCGATTTCTCGGGTTCCCCGATAGTCTCCGGAACTTGATGGTCTGGTTTTAAACTTTCTTCTTCCTTCTTGCTCGGCAGTTGGGATTTAATTTCGGATATCTTCGGGAACAATATGCTGCCAGAGGGCGGCGTCGGGGTCGCAGGGGTTTTGATCAACAGATCGCCGTCGTTGCTGTCATCAGACATTGAGTGATCGTTAACCCGCTGGATGGCCGCGTCGATGGGGTCTTCGTCCGAGGAATGTTCCCTCTTGAGAACGGGGCTGTTAGTGAACTCGTCTTGGATATCTCTCATTTTGTTTGTGGCGTCTTTTTTAGAATAAGTCTCCTGATTTTTGGCCGGAGTGAAACCTTTGAAGAAGGGCGGGAACGACTTCTCCGGGAAGAGTTCTTGCTTCTGGTAAGTGAAGAGAGGTCCCTGGGAATCTTCGGCTTCGGATATGAGAAGTCTGTCTCCGCTGTCTTCTCCGGCCATTTCGCTAAACAGCGACAGAGTCTCCTCTTTCTCTCCGGAATTGTTACTATCTACGTTATAATTTTCTGATTCGCAAAGTTTATCGAATACCCTATCGTTGTGCGACTTGGGGGGAGTCTTATCTTCTTCGGGCGCCGGAGACTTGTTGGGAGAGGGCGTCGGACTCAGCTTTAACTGAGGCAGGTCATCGAATATCCTCGGCAGAGTCAGACGCTTTTTCTTCTCTTCCGATTTTCTCGCCTCAAACTCAAACGGCTCCGGTTCCTTAAACTCGTAAATGTCCTCGGTGACCTTTTCCGGGGTTTTTTCCACTTTGACAAGGATCATGGGCGGATCCTCCGGCACTTTGACCGGCTTGACGGGAGTTTCCGGTTCCGACTCGACCTTGATGACTTCGGGAGCCGGGGATTTGATGGTTTTCTCTAGACCCTTTAATTCTGATCGTATTTCGTTGAGATCAAAGTCCCTTCCTGAAAATTTAATAAAATAATATTATTTACACACCAAACATACTAAAAAAATTAATAAATACGTAAAAAAAATATAAAAAATTAATAAATACGTAAAAAAATGTAAAAAAAATACGTAAAAATCTCGGTGAGTGGTTATATACTAATTTTATTAACATTTTGTAAAAAAATAAATTTATTGACATCTCAACATAGATGAAGAAGAATATGGAAGTCCGCATATTTACAGAGCTTATGAGCTGTCTTGTTTAGCTTTTCTTCTTTATATTTACAATTTAACAACAGTTTACCTATATTTTTATATTACCATACCACAAAGTAAACAATGCTAAAAGCATATACAAAATAAATTAATTTTTAATCACATTTCGAGTGTGTCCCAAAACTTGTTCACAAATCTCAACATAAGTGAAAAGAAGAATAGGAAGTCTGGGTATTTATAGGGCTTGTGACCTGTCACAGTGTGGTTTTGTGATCACTTTACACACGTGCGACATTCACCATTCTAAAAATTGATTAATCCACCGTGTAAAATTACAACTCACCTCTTGCGATTTCGGGTTCTTCCGGTTTGATTCGCAACCGCTTGACCCTCATCTGGGCACTTTCCGCGTTCCTTTTAATCTGAGGACTCCTGCTGCCTCGATTGACTTTGGGGACGATCAATTTCTCTTTCTCCGGTTCACTAAGAATATTGTGTACGGGTGAAGGGCACAGAGACTCGCTCGGGGCTGTAAAGAAGAAGAAACCTGTTAGAAGAGGCCATTATCCATTCATCTCTGCGAATAAAGCCATGCTTTTGAAAGTATAGATTTATTTATTCTTTTTCTAACCCTTATCCGCACCCCAATGGTGCATAGGGCACTGCATCATATAGAAACAGTGTTATCTTGATCGTTAAATACACTAAGGAAAGGTGATCAGCCTTCCGCTTCAGGTACCAGTCCGGGGTCATATTAAATAAGTATTAGACTGAAAAATTACTAATATTTATTTTGACCCTCTTGGGAATCGAACCCGGGACCTTTAGCATGGTAGCCTAGCGCGCTAACCACTACACTAATTTTAATTTCAAAGATTTATTTAATATATTGTTATCCACCTTGAAGTCTGTACTTTTTCAGCATTTCTCCTACATGTTATAATGGATAAATTTAAACGTTGTGTTTCACTCTCTCGCTGCTCGCTGATAGTGTGTGAAGGAGACGTGTATTTACCAGTGCTTACTATTTGTTATTTTATTTTATTTTGTTTTTAAGATTTTTTGTTTCTTTATCGGTGTATTCGTTAGTTTATTTTTATATTAGATTCTGTATATACGTATTAATCACGTTTAAAGCATTAGCCGTTCAAAAAATAAATAAATACAGAATAAAGCCACAAACAGTTGAAATTTTCTTGATTATTTTAAAAATTAAATAATAAACGCTTATTTATTGTAACTGCAGACAGTTGGTAGAATTCCATATTGAATTGTTGGGTAATATATCCAAAATTTAACAAGGTTTATTTGGTTGAATTTTATATTTATTTATGTATAGGTTAATACGAAACGCGTCACGTATTAACATATACATAAATAAATGTAGAATTCAACCAAATAAACCTTGTTTAATTTTGGATATATTACCCAACAATAAACACTTATATAATACCACTTGGTTTGGCTTTGTGAGGAATGACATGTCCCCGATAACTATCTCAGGTTTCGGGAGGTCAGGTTGTTTTGTCACCCAATCGGTAGAACGAGCCAGCCGATGGAAATGCCAATTGGGAGGGCAGTATCCCTGCTCAACTGCATCTCCTGGCATATCGACCTTTTTCACATCAGCGAGGGTGCCTTTAAGAGGAAAATATTACTCGCAGCGTAATTATCGGTTATGTACCTGGAGACAGTTTGAGGACTCCATGTGCTCCACATAGGGAGCAGATATGGTTAAAGAAGATAATACCACTTACTGAGTTTATTCAATATTACCCTGGACTGGTACCTGAAACGGAGGGCTGATTACCTTCCCTTCATGTGTAAACGATCAAGATAACACTGCGTTTATATGATGCAGTGCCCTATGCACCATCGGGTGCGGATAAGGGTTAGAAGAAGAAAATTGAGTTTTATTTCATTACACACACGACTAGTTTCTAAAACTACCGTTGATTTCAACAACCGGTGATTACTAAGACTAATAATAACAGTTTAAGTAATCACCTGTCGAAAACAACTGTAATTTTTTAAACTAGTCGTGTGTAATGAAATAAATATGAGGTTATTATACGAGTGTTTCATTTTTTAAATAATCAAAGTCGATGCTGAATCAATAGATGAGAAATTTCCTTACGTTTGTCTGGTAATTTGGGTAATTTGGCATCTTCCGGAAGCACTTTGGGTGTTCTCAAATTCGTAGAGCTGGAGTCCGATTCACAATCGCTATCCGAATCCGAATGGTTGGAAGCATCTAGAGAGAAATTTAATTTGTTAATTATTATTATTCAGCTTTAACTGATACCCCCTCCCCCCAACTAGTCGGTCATACTGATGTTTTAGTGTAAAAAAAAATTCAGAAAGAATCCATCACCTAAGGTGATAATGCCCCATTGTGGGCATTCTAGAAGACTTTTACAGGGCATAAGAATCCCAAAGAGACAGATAGAAAAGCTAAGAAGTAAGATATATATTTTTATTCCTTTCCTCTTTCTATCATGGGACATTCTGGGTATTTAATTTTCCTCTTCGACGAAAATTTTGATAGGGGGGCGCCAGACTAAAAAAGTTTGGGAACCTGTGATCTAAAAGGTGAGCATTTTACACATATTTTTTTGTGTTTTACTTGGCTATTAAATTTTCTTATTTATCTTCCCCGCCCAGTGATATGTATTTACTACACCTCGATTTTTCAAATGAGAATATCAATATGAAATATAAACTGGAGACTGGCGACTGACCGGAGCATTTCGTCGTAACGTAACACGTTACAATGCGAGCATTCAGGCAGTCAGTACAGCGAGCCGAGCGCTCCATCCATAGTTTCGGATGCTCGCTGATGCTAGCCGCGAGCGATGTTACGACGTTATGTTACGACGAAATGCTCCGGTCAGTATCCAACTTAATAGATGCGGGCTCAGAATTTCTGTATTCCTCCGTAATATAATAATATATTACATGAAAGTATTATAGTATAAAGTTATTCATTTGCAGTGACGGAAGTAAATAACAAAAGTATGGTCAATAAAAGCAACATTTAGAAATATCCTAATTTTTTCCGTTTTGAAGCCACATTTTCATATGATGTACAGTATACATATCACCTGTGCACGCGGAACTTTTTAGCATCGCAAGGGAAAGGTTAAACATATTATCCAGATCCTTATCCTTACAGCACTTTGGAGCATAAAACCTTTTTGGGCCTTTCACTCCTTTCAAGAGGAAGACCGAGAAAAACATGGCACGATCAGGTATGCCAAATACTTGAAAGTGGTCAGGTTAGCGTCGTAACAATCGGCGGGTATGTATGAGGAGATGCATGAACGTAGAAGAGGCGAAGAATTTTTGCAAGGACAGAGTGGTGTGGCGTTCTATTCTCTCTGCCTACCCCTGCGGGGAAGCGGCGTGATGGTTAGTTAGTTAATTAGTTTCTCCTTTCAAGAACGTCATAAATCAAAAAACATGATTTTTCAGGAGAACGTTTTTAAAGTTTAAAAATATAATACAATGTATTTAAAATAAATATCAAGCCACTCATTGAACTTCTTACTACGCAACAGATCTTTTTAGATAAAACCTGAAGGTTTTTTCTTCATTCGAAAAATATTGAGTATATTTTTAAAAAATAATTCTACAATACCTTTTCTTCAAAATGCAAAAACAACACTTCTGCCCTGTAGCGGGTAAATATTAAGTTAAAAATATGCCTCTTTTGCTGGGATATAGTACATTTTCTGGGCATTCCGAAAACATGCACAACTGAAAAATAGACGATTTTTGATTTACGACGTTCTTGAAAGGAGTGAGCGATATGTCAACTGGCAATGTTCACCTGTTGTGGGTTGGTTGGAGGCCGTGGTGTTGTTGGAGCTACTCCTGTTGCGCGTGTGGGGCTTGCTGGAGGGCGTGGGGGTGGAGGGCGGCGCGGATGGCGGGTGCGCCCCGCGGTGCCTCTTGCCCCCGGGGCTCTCGGGGGGACCCGTGCCCGTGTTGGGGGTGTTGCGCCTGCCCTGGAAATCAAAGAAGGGTCTTCACATACCTTTGCCTCGTTGATCTATATTGTGGTAGTTCAGATACTGTAATGAGATTTCGCCTCCGTAGTGTAATGGTCAGCTAACTTTCGTTATTGAAATATGTATGTAATTGAAATTACCGTAGAACGGGACTACTTGAACTTTGATGTGTTACTTGAGCCCAGTACAAAAAAAATTAAATCTGTATTTGGTCTACAATAATGAACGTATCGTGACAATAAGTGTCACCTGTCAGGGAAACAATGAATCATGTCGATACGTTCATTATTGTAGACATAAATACAGATATGATTTTTTTTTTTGTACTGGGCTCAAGTAACACATCAGTAGTCCCCGTTCTACAGTACATTTTTTTGTGCTTTTTGCATAATTGTACTTAATTTTATTTTAAATGTTACTATTTTTAATGTCAGCCTCCGTAGTATAATGGTCAGCATGCTAGGCTACCATTCTAGAGGTCCCGGGTTCGATTCCCAGGGGTGGGAGTCAAATAAATACAAGTGATTTTTTTCACTCTAATATTTATTCAATATTACTCCGGACTGGTACCAAAAGCAGAGTGCTGATCACCTTTTCTTCATGTGTTAACGATCACAATAACATTGCGTTTATATGATGCAGTGCCCTATGCACCATTGGGGTGCGGATAAGGGTTTGAATTGAATTGATCGAATAAAATTTAAAAAAAGAAAAGTTTTTTTTAATGGATGGGTCCGAATGGAAACTAAGAGTATCTATACTCGCCGCCGAGAGAATGTGGAATCTGTGACTATGGCGGGCTATGTAATACGACTTCCATACAATTATGAACTGGGGTTATTTGGTACCCCGATTCGGATCACATGTAATTTTTGGATGGTCAGTACGGGAAAGGTCGACAGAAGAAAAAATATCCAAAACATAAAATAAAATAAATTATATATCAAATGTTAAAATCAAACACTGATTTTTTGAGACTACTAAGTTGCATTCTATTTTATGTATTAACCCATCTGCACATCAGTTTTTTTTTCAAAATATGTATGCAAATACACTAATTGAATGTATCCCTGCAAGTAAAAAAGTTGCCCCGCCCGGGGTGAGGTGATATGGCTCGTCAAACAATGAGGCGCTAATATTTTGCACCTGATAAAACGAGAACAAACATAGAAATAATCTTTAAATGCAGAAAAAGGTAGCACGCACTAAACACATTGATTTTTGTGGTACAAATCAGTCTGAAAAATCATAACACTCGCGAGTGAAGTTGAAGAAGTTGAAGCGTCAAAGGCGTTCACACAAAATTGATTTTTATATATTTTTTAACAATAAAATACAACTGAGTAGACTCAAAAAATCAGCGTTTGATTAAACATTCAATACATAAATTAAAATGGAGTTCTACAAATTAAACGCCAAATCCATAAATAAAAAGGATTACTAGATTTATATTATCCACTGACACTTCGTGATGGAATTGCATTTTTAATATATTATTAGATTAAAACCAATATTTTTAGCTTTTCCACTTTATTTTTATTTGACCAGCGACCGGGTTTCGTCGTTACCGACATCATCAGACTGGGGGGACTTTATAAAAATAAAAATAAAAAATAAAAAATTAAAATTAAAATTAAAATATTTTTAATATCATACAATACTTAAATTCACTCAAATTAAATTAATATCTCAATAAAATTATATCAAATCATGGTTATCAACTCCTGCCTTGTTTTATATATAACATAACCATTTGTATAGCCTCCCACCAGTCTGATGATGTCGGTAACGACGAAACCCGGTCTCTGGTCAAATAAAAATAAAGTGGAAAAGCTAAAAATATTGGTTTTAATCTAATAATATATTAAAAAGGATTACCTTGTCTTTGTGCTTGCCCTTCTGCGAGAGGTTGTCGGCGATCCGCGAGGGCTTGATCCACTCGTCGTAGCGCGTGTTCCAGCCGGTGTAGTGCACGCGCAGCAGCGTCTCCGGCCCCTTGCCGTCCACCTCGATGACCTTGGCCTCGTACGTCACCTTGGACTCGGACTGCGCCGGCCCGTAGAACACCTTCAGCTTGTCCCCGACCACGGCCGATATCACCACAGCGTCCGCCGACGGCCTGGGGACGACAGATCTCAAATCAATTTTAACCTTCCTATCCCGGTGATATGTATTTACTAAAACACAACTTTTAAAATGAGAATATCAATATAAAATATAATAGATACAGATAAGCTAAGCATAAAAGATAAAGATGATATTTTCTAGCGTTTCCTGAGTATTTATTTATTTATTTATTGAACGGCTAAAGCCTTTAACATAATACATATATACAGTATGTAATATAAAAATACACTAATGAATACACTAACAGAGAAACAAAAACTCTTATAACAAATAGCCTTATAACGTAAAATAATAATAAAATAACAAATTGTAGTAAGCACTGGTAAATACACGTCTCCTTTACACACTATCAGGATTATATATCAGTATGCGTGTATAATCCATGATTGGGACTTCGCATACTAATGAGCTTTTTTATTAAATGAAAGAGTTTCTGCTTAATAAAAAAGCTCCTTCCATCTCACCATAGATGTCTCTAGTGAAATTCTAGTGAATTCAAGCACTTTATTTTGAATTTAAACAATATACCTAGAAGTTCATGGAATTTTAATAGTGTGGTTGTCAATCATGGATAGAATTGGTTGAATTAAAACAGCCTTTGACGGTAGTTATCCCTGTAAATGCCCAGACATTTATATTCTTCATCATCTATGTTCAGATATCAAAAAATAATGTAATAAAAAGCATGCTTACTCTGTGATCTTCCTCTTCCTCGGTTTCTTGGGATGAGCCGGCCCGCTTGCGGAAGATCCCGGAGTGGAGGGAGGGGTGTCAGTCGGAGTGGCGTTCCTCCGGGAAGGCGTCTTCCCGTTTTTGCTGCCACGGCTGGAACTGTCGCTGTCGTTTTTATCGCTGGACGAAGCGGCAGCGGCGCCCTTCCTGGCCAAAGCGAGTTCCTTGCTCTTGTTGTCCTTGTCTTCCATGGGCTTCTTGGAAGTGGAAGAGTCGCTGGATGAGGACTTGCAGCGGGCTTCCACTGTTGAAATATATAAATGGATACACATTGTAAAAGAAAAACACTCGTTTTTTACCACTTGAGTTTTATTTATTTTACAACATTTTGAGTGTTTCCAAATGCTTGTTCACAAAATCTAGTATTTGGACAGACTCAAAATGTTGTAAATAAATAATCTGCTCAAATAATAAGCTTAAATAATAAATACGAAAATGATATTTTCTGGCGTTTCTCATGTGTGTGATTATAACTCTATTATAGATTATATCTCGAACTTCACTAGAGACATCTAGTGGTGAGATGAAAAGAAGCTTTTTATTGAGCAAAATAACAAACCTTGAGGTTTGAATTATTTTCACATAATATTATCACCAAGTTCAAATTCAAATCAAATACATCTGCCTCTGTAGTGTTATGGTCAGCACGCTCGGCTACCGTTCTGGAGGTCCCGGGTTCAATAAATACGAGTGATTTTTTCACTGTAATATTAATTCAATATTACCCCGGGCTGGTACCTGAAGCGGAGGGCTGATCACCTTTCCTTCATGTGTAAACGATCAAGATAACACTGTGTTTATATGACACAGTGCCCTATGCACCATTGGGGTGCGGATAAGGGTTTTATTATTATATTATTATAATTATACATGTAGTCGCGCCATTATGACCAAACTAAACCATATCCGCTCCCTAGGTGGAGCATATGGAGTCCACAAACTGTCTCCAGGCTTTTCTGTCGGCTGCCAGCTCCCTTGCATCCTCCCAAGTCAGATCCGCGTCCCGAAGTTCTGACGAGAACTGCCAACGAATTGTCAGCAGTGGTATGACCAAAGTATATTAAAATCATTACCAATTATTCTCATTCCCGTTTACCTTTGACAGGGGTGGCGGAGTCCTTGGTATTGCACTTCGGCAAGGAGCTGCGGCGGTGTCCCAGCTTCTTGGCCGATCCCTTCTCCCCCTTCTTGGTGTCGATGAGTCCGGAGGAGCTCTTGACGAGCTTCGCAGCCTTGGCCGGCGTCTCTGTGGCCTTGGCTTTCTCCACAACCGGCTTCTCAACGGGGGGAGGCGTCTCTACTTTACTGGAAACAAGAATGGAAGCGGCATTTGTGAGGCTACAATTTTTGACTTCTTATAAATAGTTAATTCTTGCATTGTGTATTCCACTGATTTTTTTTTATATTCGGCTGAAAAATGCCGAAAATAATTCATTACCATGAAAATAAGTTTTCTGATAAACACTGCGAGGTTGAGAATTTGCTTACAGATAGGTTGATAATTATAAAAATATATACCAACTAACATTATGAAAATATTGACTGTTTAATATTAAACAACAAAATTCATGAAATAGTTTATTTATTGTTTCACTTTGTGGTAAGAAATGTTACAATGATTAAGAAAACACTTGTTTTTATACCACTTGAGTTTACTAATGACTACTATTAGTTATATTACTTATTATTCAGACCTGACGATGGATGTTTAGCTTCCGAAACTAGTAGCAATCAATAAACTCAAGTGATATAAAAACAAGTGTTTTCTTAATCATTGTAATCAAATAGTACGATACATTCTAGGACACAAAATGCCGAACCCTCTTCTAGTGGAACGGAAGGTCTGTTGACAACAGGCTTCTCCTAAGGAGTTTTACATGGTTTCCTCAAAGCAAGGAGCAAATGCTGAGAAGTTACCGACTGGCCCACACTAGATTATCCCTCCTGTTCCCAACACAGATTAAAATAAAACTTTTTTTTTAAGTTAGAAGAAACAAAAATCCACTTAATGAACTACACTAAGACCTCACTTTGCGTCGTAGATACATTCCAAAAGATTCCCCGAAATATAAAAAAAATTAAAATTTACAAAATGGGAAATTACCTTTTAGAAAATTTAAAAATGATTCTATGAATAATAATGTTAAAAAAAACAACGCAATTCGAAAAAACAATGACGCAGAGCAAAACTGAGTATTAATTCAGTCCGCCTCTGTAGTGTAATGGTCAGCACGCTCGGCTACCGTTCTGGAGGTCCCGGGTTCGATTCCCAGGGGTGTCAAATAAATACAACTGATTTTTTCACTGTAATATTTATTCAATATTACCCTGGACTGGTACCTGAAGCGAGGGCTGATCACCTTTCCTTCGTGTGTAAACGATCAAGATAACACTGTGTTCATATGAAGCAGTGCCCTATGCACCATTGGGGTGCGGATAAGGGTTTAAAAAAAATAATAATAATAAAAAACGACGTAAAGCGAGGTCTGAGTGTATAAACCTTGTACATAATAAGCAAGGTAAATAATAAATGCAACTCCCATCCAGAAAAGGTGTGATTTGAAACTCACCTTGACAAAGGAGCTAACGGTCGATTATCCCCACTATCCTCTTCATCGGTAGTGATATCCACCTCCGTCTTGATCTTGGCTTCCTTCTGCTTAGCCTTGGCCTCCTTTGCCTCCTTGGCCTTCTCCTTGGCTTCTCTTTCCTTGGCTTCCTTGACTTCCTTGGCTTCCTTGGCCTCCTTGGCTTCCCTTTCCTTGGCCTCGTCCTCCCTAGCCTTTTTCTCCTTGGCTTCTTTAGCCTTCAACTCCTTGGCCTTCATTTCTTTCTCCTTTTCTTTTTCCTTGGCTTTGGCTTCTTTTTCCTTGAGTTCCAGCTCTTTCTGGCGTTCCTTGGCTTCCTTTTCCTTAAGCTCGGCCTCTTTTTCCTTCATTTCTTTTTCTTTTAATTCTTTTTCCTTGGCCTCCTTTTCTTTTAGTTCTTTTTCTTTGGCTTCCTTCTCTTTTGCTTCTTTTTCCAAGTCTTTAGCTTTGGCGACGGATGCTTTAGGAACGGGCTCCGCCACTGGCTTATCCTAGAACAAATTAACCTTTGATCAAAAACTATACAAATTATTATAGTAAAATATATCGCTCACTCCTTTCAACAACGTCATAAATCAAAAAACTTGATTTTTCAGGAGATCGTTTTTAAAGTTTAAAAATATAATGCAATGTATTAAAAATAAATATCAAGCCACTTATTGAACTTTTTACTGTGCAACAGATCTTTTTAGGTAAAACCTGAATGTTTTTTCTGCATTTGAAAAATATTAAGTATATTTAAAAAAATAATTAAACAATACCTTTTCTTCAAAATGCAAAAACAACACTTTCTGCCCTGTAGCGGGTAAATATTGAGTTAAAAATATGCCGCATTTGCTGGGGTATAGTACTATTTAAGATACTAGTACTATTTTAGAAAAGGGTTTAGAGAATAAAAAAAGGTACCTTACAGATTTATTGCATTTGAGTTTTTTTCCACCTGCCAAATATTGGCTTGCAGGACATCTTCGATTCGGAAGTGGACATGGGGATATATCGTAATTTATGATTACCTCGGACGTAGTGGGATGAGCTGGACTGGAAGCCTGATGCTGTATCTTGTCTCTATCGCGGATCAGGCTGCGTCCGGTGGACCTGCCACCCCGAGGATGCGCCACCAGCGTCACTCCAAGTTTTCTATAGAAATCTTCAAAGCTGTGTAGGAATCTGAAGGAAAAAATTCAACAATTAATAATGTCCTAATACATTGTTGTGGGGGATGTTTTTTCATCAACCCCGACCCTAATTATACTCAGACGGTCTGCTGCCCAATCCTCAGTATACTAATCACAAGTAACCGGAAAACCCAATTCCGATCTGTACAATGTTTTTTAGAGTCTCTCGCGCTCTACCAAAAGTAAGCAAATAGAATGCTTTATTTTGTATATTAAAAGCATTGTAAACTTTGTGGTATGGTAATACATATAACACTCTCCATATCATTATCTTTCAAAAAAATATTTTTGTGTGAATCTCCGACAATTTCATTTTAATTTGCATTTGACCTGATGATGGAATGATTATTCCGTAACCGGTAGTCACGAAGTAGTGTTTTTTAAAGTAGTATTACACAAAGTGAACGATTATTGATAAGGAGAGCGTTAAATAGAATGCTTATAAGCATCTCCCGCTCTCTACCAACAGTATGTAAAGACACTTTTAGGCGTCTCCCACAAAGTAACATAGATGAAAAAGAATAATGCAAGTCTAAGTATTTACAGGGCTTACGACTTGTTATAGGCTGGTTCAAGTGTTCACTTTATAAACATTTACCATTCTACCAATGGTTAACAACAACACTACTAAAATTTTAAAAGTTATATTTATGCTTCAATTGGCACCTTTTTTGCATGCTACTTCTCGGCAGCATCTATGGTTGAATTCGGTATTTTTTTTAATTAGCGGAGACCTTTATGAAATGTATGTAAGATTCTTCCCGAATTATTTTATATACTAGGAGACGCTTGAAGACATTGTATTAAACTTATATTTTGACCAGTTATTTATTCACAATATTATATTTTAACTAACCAGATACACGCGGCTCGCATAACCGTATGTGTTTTCACAAAACATGCCCCATACGCGGCTGACATAAGCGTATGTGTTTTTACTTTGCACCAAGTTTCAAACCTCAGTTCAACTTGGAGTGATTTTTTCACGGTGTGGAACTTTGGATAAAATAATACGTCAATCCTTGGCCTTATGACATCTGTTGAAATATCTGACTAATAATTTGTAACATCACAAGGATAAATAAAAGAACAGATCCCTGATTTTTCTTGAGGTCGGTAATTAGTCCGTGCCATAATCATGCCCTATATCTGTCTCACTCTCGACGCTACGCATCGCCAGCGGGTAAGAGTGACACACGATGCGTGCTTTGATTTATTTATGTTATGATCTTATTTGTTGATACTACGATATATTTCAAGAATAATGTGACACAAGTGTATTATAGAGTACCAAAAAGGCACAATGAATCCCATTGAACGTTTTAACTAAATACATGATAAAAGTAATCATTTAAAAAACGGCGAAATACCGCCGCGCACGGGCGTCTCTCAGGAACAAAGTTAACGCGGTTAAAAGGTTAAGATGCATTAAAAATATTGTAATAATTTATTAGATATCTGACAAATTTATTTGAAATACAGTAGCTATGTAAAAAAAAAATACTTACTTTTTATATGCCTGCTTGCAAAGGTTGGGCACATTTGTGTTAGTAGAGTGGAATCCCAGTCTACTTGCGATAGCTTTCCACTGATTCTGATTTGTCACTCTATTGTAGCCTCCGTGCTTTTGAACAACCTAATAAAAGAAGAAAAAAATGTGCATTTAACACCTTTACTGTGTATAACATTTAAATTTGAGAATTTTTAAAAACCCATAAGTTTGTTCCAAATCAAATTCTACTTTCTATTTATAAAATAATACCATATATAAGTTTACGGGTTATTCCTTTTTAAATAAAAAAATTAAATATAAAAAAGTGTATTCATTTGTGTTTTCAAAAAACCCACAAAACAGGCTACAAATCCTTATATGTATTCAACACGACTACCGTAACGCATGGCTGGCAATATTTGAATGAACACGGGCGCCGTGCTTGACGCATAGAATGTGTTAAAGAACAAAAAAGATTACTCTAAAAGAAAAAAAGTTGAGGCATTTTTTACTCCCTGACCACAAGCATTATCAAGCACGTGAGCAAGAATGGTTAAACAAATTCATGATGCGCCTGTAGTTTTAAATAGGAGCATTGGAAGACCGTAGAAAACTTGACATGATTAAGTATTTCAAATACTTGGGCGTGGTCAGGTCAGGAATCGGAATAATCGGTAGGTATGTCTGAGGAGATGCATGAATTGCGGAAGAGGAGAGAAATGTTTGCAGAGACAGCTTAGTGTGGCATTCTATTCTCTCTGCCCAACCCTGCGGAGAAGTGGCGTGATGGTTAGTTAGTTAGTTAGTTATATCATATGAATAGGTTTAAAGCGGGGTGCTAATCTGATATTTTAGAACAAATATTTATACACACTCAAAATATCATACGAATATTCTCATACAACAGTCGGTTAAAAGTGGAAAATGTCTCAAATTGTTGGCTAGGCTATGTACTGTGTGGATGCCTCTCGAGAGTTGCCATAAAGCTTGCCTCTTTTACAAGATATCAGGTTCGCGCCGCCCAGGACGACCACTGCCGACAATCAGTTTGCAGTTCTCGTCTGAACTTTGTGTCGCGGACCTGTGACTTGGGAGGATGCAAGGGAGCTGGCGGTCACAGAAAAGCCTGGAGACAGTATATGGACTTCACATGATTCACATAAGGACCGGATATGGTAAAATAATAATAATAATAAAAGAGGAAATTAAGTGACTTGTATTTGATTGCATTCGTTTTCACGAAAACCGAGTGGGCTGACCACTAGTACAAGAGTGGCCAAATGCTATTAACCCATTGCAACACAAAGCTGGCTAACCGCAGGCCAAGGTCATTTTGTCACTGACTCGCAAAGCCGGCGATTCACTGGTTTGCCTTTTAAGTGATTTTTTTACATTAAAACTGAATGACAATAACTTTATTCATGAAAATGACATAAATAAGTGTATTTCGGTTACTGATTTCATAATAAAATCACAATTAAAAAAAAATTATGCTTTTATGTTTTACCATTTTAATTTTGTGTGTAATTTAGTCTTAATGTTATTGTAATAAAAAAAAATGTGTCAAAATTAAATAGTGTTGTATGAGCAAATTATGTCATATTTATTAGTGGTGCAATGGGTTAATATTATATATTACAAAGACCAAAACATATTCTTACATTAAACAGTCTGTAAAGATCCACGTCCTTGTTGGAAATGGTGGGCTGGCGATTGAGCGGGGTGCCGCGGTCGTCCATGAACTTGTACAACTGGGCGACGAAATGGTCCTTCTCCTCCCGGGGCTCATCGTCAGAACTCTGCAAGCGAAACAAACATACTGTTTATCTACAGGACAATTTGTTAGTCATGGCGCTGAGGGTCCGTCACAATGTACGAGTGACTTTCAGCGCCTTACACGTAACTGACTTCTAACTAGAAGAGTATAGAGTTTACAAACATGTTTTTTTTCATCAACAACTATAGTAGCTATATTATTTATTGTTTCGGCATTCACTTTGTGGTAAGATATGATTAAATTATAAATAATTATAAATCCGCCTCCGTAGTGTAATGGTCAGCATGCTCGGCTACCGTTCTGGAAGTCCCGGGTTCGATTCCCAGAAGGGGGTCAAATAAATATACGTGATTTTTTCACTCTAATATTTATTTAATATCACCCTGGACTGGAGCGGAGGGCTGATCACCTTTCCTTCATGTGTTAATGATCATGATGATACTGCGTTTATATGATGCAGTATCCTATGCACCATTGAGGTGCAGACAATGGTTTGAATTGAATTGATCGAATAAGATTGAAAAAAAGAAAAGTTTTCTTTTATGGATTGGTCCGAATGGAAACGGAGTTTCTATACTCGCCGCCGTCTAATGCGATAACATTGCATTTATTATGCAGTGCCCTATGCATCGTTGGGGTGCGGATAAGGGTTTGAAGAAGAAAAAAATATTTAAAATTAAAAATTGGTTACTAACACTTGAGTATTATTTTGTGGCAACTAGTTTCGGAAACTGCAGATGGTTCTATTTACGGGTTTGAATAAAAAACTGTTTTTAATATTAACAGTTTACATTCAAACCCGTAGATGTTTATAGAATACGCGCTATGTAACTAGTAGCTATCAGATTTTGCAGAACCACTTACGTTGTCGGTATCCTCGTCGTCAGACTGAGAGTGGCAATCCTGGCCGAAGAGGATGTCCCTGTCCCAGTGCGGCGGCAGGACCCCTTTGTCCAGGTACAAGATGGCCGCCTCCACGCCGCCCCACTCCATGTTGCTGTTGTTGCGCCGAAACTCCTTAGCCTCCTTCTTCGGCACCGTGTAGCTGAAAACCAAGGCCATTCAAATAGTTAACATCTTTATAGATTCATACATTCAACTGACTGGCGCTATTCTAGCGCCCTGGTCAATTTAGCCATTTAACAAAAAGTATAAAATGAGAAAATCTTTTTTTTTTTAGTTTTAAGAAAAATGTAATGTACAAAACATAATACAAAATCTATCACCAAGTTGAATCAGTCAATGCTGGTCAGTTAATTGCTGGTAAAAAGAGAAGATAAACTCACTATTGGCTGTCCTTGAAGGACCCTGAAGTAGTGTTTTTAAGTGGTATTACACAAAGTGAATGATGAATGATAAGCAGAGTATTACCATACCACAAAGTTAACAATGCTTTTAATATACAAAATATAATAAAAGAAAATCCATCAGCAAGTTGGATCAGCGGTAAGTAACTCACTATCGGCCGTCCTTGAAGGACCTGACGAGGTAGTCCTCCTTGACGCGGATCTTGACGGTGTCCTGCGCGCTGGGCGCGACCACGAGGCCGGGGAAGCCGTGCTGCGGGCGCCGCTTCTCCCCGGGCGTGGGGCACTGCACCAACACCACGCGCCCCGTGTGCGGCTCCCGCTCCACGCTGCTGCGCGCCGGGCCCGCCTCGCACGCCTCGCTGTCGCTGTCATCCGACCTGGGGGACATTCCACTAATAACTTGTATCTCCTGTATGTTATGTAAATTGTATCTCCTGTATGTTATGTTTATAATCTAATAATTAAGAAAAAAATATTATTAAAAAATAAAAAAATTATATAAAAATTGTATTAACATGCTAGTATTCGGCTCAACACAGGCCATGCCTAAAGAGCCGTAATACGTATAATAAATGTATATATGAAATGAACATGTATATTGAATGTATCTATGTATTATGAAAATAAATAAATAAAATTAAAAAAAAATTAAAAAAACTTCCCCCATTCCAGACAATAATTAACCTTTTCTTATTTACTATAATTCCATTCTAATAACAAGAATATAGATATAAAATAAAATATATACTTATTTATTTAAACTTCATGTACAGAAAAGAAATAAGTACATTAGCGGGTTTATCGCTAAAAAGCAATATCTTCCAACGAACCAAAAACAGACTACTTATTTCGATCAAATCATTTGATACCATATATAGCTGTTTGCAATCAGAGGGTAAATAGTACTTGAACATTAAAAAAAAACATGAATACAAATAGATGATAATAAGGGAGGCAAAGGAAAAAGGGAATTTAGAGAAGGGGGTAGAGGGAAAAACTAAGGGAGGAGGTTTGATAGACATTTAGGATTCTAATGATAGATAGTAATGTCTCAGACGTTTCTTAAAAGTTATTAGAGAAGGTGCATATAGATACCGGCTCAGAATTTTTGCATTCCTCCGTAATATAATTACGTATTACATAAAAGTATTATAATATCGTGGGTGTTCTGGCAAAAAATGTTAACTCGAAAATATGCAATTTTGACTTAATGACGCAAGTTACAAAGTTTTTTAACTGTGGAGAAAAAAATTAGGAGTAAGATAAGAAGAGTGATAAATAATGGTCCAGCTTACTGAGTGCGGTTGGTCCTGCGGCCCCTCCTGCCCGTGGAGCCGATGACGGGGTTCCCGAAGTGCTCCGGGTGCGTGAGGGGCAGCTGGTCGAGGGTCTCGCTCTCCGCAAAGTGCCGCCCGCTCTTCAGGCAGAGGGCGCTCCGCCGGAGGGTGGTGATGTCCCCGTCATCGAAAACTAGACAAGAGAAAAATGTATTTTATTATTTATGTTTATATTTTATTAAAGCATATATATTTCATTATTATTTATTCACATCCAGTCATCAGACACTGGATTATTCACCTTACGGATGATATGTCCATATTATGGGTGTCTCAACTTAAGATGAAACATCTATTGTTCTACAACATTTTGAGTGTGTCCAAATACTTGTTCACAAAATCTGGATTATCTCCAATTACAGGAGTTATTTTCATATTATTTTTTGACATCTCATCAAAGATGAAGAAGAATATGGAAGTTTGGGCATTTACGGGGCTGACGACCGTCATAGGCTGGTTTAAGTGATCACTTTACACACGTGTAACATTCACCAATTCTACCCATTATTGACAACCACACTACTCAAATTCTTGGAAGTTCTATATATATGAACCAATTTAGAAACCTTGTTCTTGGATCACTAGAAATGCCCAGACTTCCATATTCTTCTTCATCTTTGAAGAGATGTCAAAAAATAATATCTATTGTTCTAAAATTAAAATATAACTTTGTTTTAAATATATTTTACAGTGATTTTAAAACAACTTAACTTTGTTTTAAATATATTTTACAGTGCTTTTAAAACAAAGTTACATTTTAATTATAAAATGGAAAATCACAAAGTTAGTGCTACAAATATAAATTATATCTATCGTTCTTTTTATATGAAAAAAGATGGAAGTCTGAGCATCTCAGGGTTTACGACCTGGCATTTGGCTGGGTTTTTTTCTTTTTTTTTCACCCTGCTCATAAATACAAGGTAAATCCACGGATAAGGGTTCTTACATATTTACTGCAGTGCTTTCAAAGATATATTGTGTGGCAAAAAAAAGAGCAGTGCAGTCAGCCGCTCCACTCCACCACGCTTTGGCTCCATATATACTGGTAACAGTTGTTCTATATCAAGGTTTTTTTTTTGGCTTGGTTAAGCAATCTCTTTATGCACTTGTGTAACATTGCCAATCTGCCGATGGTTATGCCTGTAGGAAGAGCTATCGCTATGTTGAACAATATCTCATTGGATATTGATCTGTTCCGTGTGTCTGAAGGAGTTTTCCGAGCAATATATATAATATATTGCTCGGAAAACTCCTTCAAAGCGAAAATATGCAAGAATACTATTGCTAAAGTATTATAATATATATAATACTTTAGCAATAGTATTCTTGCATATTTTCGATTTTAATTTATTTTAATGTTTACGCTTAAAAATTTTTAGTTTGTAATGTATATGTTAATAATAATAATAATAAAACCCTTATCCGCACCCCAATGGTACATAGGGCACTGCATCATATAAACGCAGTGTTATCTTGATCGTTAACATATGAAGGAAAGGTGATCAGCCCTCCGCTTCAGGTACCAGTCCAGGGTAATATTAAATAAATATTACAGTGTAAAATTACTAATATTTATTTTCACCCCCCTGGGAATCGAACCCGGGACCTCCAGCATGGTAGCTTAACACGCTAACCATTACACCACGGAGGCGGACAATGTATATGTTAATTGAAAATAAATAAATTGAATTGAAATTTAATTGAATTGAACATTCATAATTCTGTCCATTATTATTATCTATTCATATTGCATGAATTTTTGCATGGATTTTTGGCACTGAGCTAAACTGATAACACAGACAGACCAAATCGAAGACGCGACTGGAGCCTTGCTACACTGAGCACTTAGAAATGCCCGGGTCGCATGAAGTGGCGGCAGAAGGCAATCTTTCTTTTGTTTATCGTTGAAATGATTCCATTTCTATTTTGGACTCACCAACAGTGTACTGACTGCAGTCTTGGATCTTGGTGATGGTGGCCTCCACCATCTCCTTCTTGTCCTGTCGCACTTCCACGGTGTTCCCGACACGGAGTGTCCCCTTCAGCACTTCGTCCGTCACCGTGGTCGTAGAGCCGGAGTTCGGGCCATTCTTGAAACTTATCTGAGATTAAAACACACCATTGAATTAATATTTTTTTAGCCATTAACGCATCATAATAAAAACAGAAAGCAACAAAAATATGAATGATGGTAATATCTAAAGTTTAACTTGATGTTAGTTTTCAAATTAACATGTACTATCAAAGGGATTAATCTAATTTGATATTTAACCATATAAAGTCACTTCCGGTACGTGGAATATTGAGGATGAGTATCATAGTTGAAGAACAAGCTAGCACAGTGGTTCTCAACCTGGGTTCGATCGAACCCCAGGGGTTCGGTGACTCAGTCTCCCGGGTTCGGCGGAGGTCAAAACACACACCAACTTACTATTCGATATTATGAAAAAAGATAAGACTTACAATATATTCATTTATCCAATATATATATATAGTATATTATCTGAAAGGAATATATCAAATATTATGAAAAATTAAATGACATACGATATATTCATTTCTCCAATAAGTTTAGTGTATTATTTGAAAGGAATATTTCAATCTAGCAATATTTTATTCCAATTAAGGGTTCGGTGAACGCGCATATGAAACTGGTGGGGTTCGGTATCTCCAACACGGTTAAGAACCACTGAGCTAGTACACCCATGATACCAGCTTTACCCACAAGGAAGGGACGATGGTCCCAAGAGTTAACAATTAATATGGCAGTAGAACACTTCAATATATAGTTCCGAGCATTTTTAATTTGTTGCCGTGGTAAGAGGTCAAAATAAAATATGGAACAAAGACAAAATAAAGGAATGGGTAAATGATCAACAGTTAATACTTTGAAAATTGTAAAAAAGTTTTTATTTATAATTTTTATTTTTTTGTGTGTATATTATGTTAAAATATGTCAAAATAAAATAAAAAAAACTTATGTTAAAAGAACTCCACTGACAAGACACATAAGTGTGGTGACTGACCGGAGCCATTTCGTCGTAACGTAACATGTTACGATGCGAGCATTCAGGCATTCAGGCAGTCAATACAGCGAGCCGAGCGTTCCATCCATAGTTTTGGATGCTCGCTGATGCTCGCCACGAGCGATGTTACGACGTTACGTTGTGAAGAAATGCTCCGGTCAGTCACCACCCTAAGGCAGCTTGGTGGGACGCTTAAAAAATATATATATTGTTTATTAATTTTTTAATTAATGTTTATATGTATATGTATAGTTAACAAATAAATGTTTTTGTAAAAAAAATCAATTAAATGTGCTAAAAAAATTAAAACCACAATAACAAAAATTTCATTCGTCTAGATGGGTAGACTCGGGTAGATGGGTAGATTGTTTCACATCCATTTTGTCACGTTAGACATTGTAATAAATAATGTTCTACCATGTTAGACTTTGTAATAAATAAGTATCTACCATGTCAGACATTGTAATAAATAAGTATCTACCATGTCAGACATTGTAATAAATAATGTTCTACCATGTTAGACTTTGTAATAAATAAGTATCTGCCATGTCAGACATTGTAATAAATAATGTCCTACCATGTTAGACTTTGTAACAAATTATGTTCTACCATGTTAGACTTTGTAATAAATAATGTTCTACCATGTTAGACTTTGTAATAAATACCTTGCATTTAATATTCCTAACAACTTTCTTGATTTTGGCCTCGCAGAAAGCCCCCTTGTATTTGGCACTAACATCAGTTCCAACAGAAAGGAATGGAGGATCATCTGCTTGCTAAAGGAAAATAATAAAATTGAAAAAAAAACAATATTTTAATATTCAAATAAAAACATATTTATTTTGCTATAAGGTATGGCTTTTATGTAGTCGTAGTCTTACCATAGTTATGAGGTATTTTATTAGTTGAAGACTTCGAGCAAAACTAAACACTGTTTGAACCTGAAATAAAGAAGAAAAATGCGTAAAAATAACATTATAGTCTAAGAAATATAATTAGGAACAATGTCATGTTGAAGCAAAACCTTCCACATACTCTTTACTACTCGACATCTCACTCTTAATATCGAGTTTCAGTGAAGGCTGCAGTGTTTCTACTAATTACAACATCCATTGTTTAATTTAAATCATCAATAAGAAGGCTACTAAAAAATTTCGCAACATGTGTATTTCAAAAAGGAAAATTTTAAATCAATGAAACATTGAAATGTATAACAATTGCACCAGCTAAGGTTAAAAAGTCATTTGAATTAAAGACAAATTATACTAAAAAACAAAATGTGTTAAGGATCCTTCGCTTGAGGTCATCGAAATTTATGAAAGGTTTATAACAATCTTAGTAAAATTAACATTTTGAAAAATCAAAATGCTCATTAATTATTACGTAAAACTTCGAAACAAAAAGTTTTTTGGTTTTTTGATAACCTGAATTGAAAAAACAACAGGACAGTCCGTGAAACCTTGAACTCCACAAATTACAGACCGTATAGATAATGCGAACTTATAAGATAATTTTCTGGCAAAATAACTTAGCTAAAAATAAAAACTTGCCGAGATATTTGCATAAAATACACAAAAACAGACTTGGCTGTCGTAAAAATAGAGGGATAATAATTTAATCAAGAAAACAATGACAGAACACGATCAGACGTAAATTAAAGTATTGTACAATACTTACACAAAAATAACATTAAAATGTCTCGAGAAAACTTAATACATTTAAACAGCAGAACATTTCGATATGAAAGCTTAATAAAACGATCGAGAAACGCCAAACAACCATTTTTTATTTGACTCTTACTTTAGTGTTGCCATGCGAAACCGAAATAAATTCACAAAAAATATTACCCGAAAATCAATAGAGGTCACACTACGTTGCAGATGCAACTTTCACATTCCATATTTTTCAATAAAGTATCTACCTATTGTTAATACGGTTTAAATATGGGTTGCTTGTATTATAAAGCACTAAGTACAACAAAACAATTCAATCTGAGTAAGATCTCTTATGTTGCGTAGCCAAGATATTTGTTTACATAAGAGATTGGACCGTGAAGGACATCTGAGGGAACTATTCCGGGTTGCCCGAGATAGAAAAGCTTTCGCCAGAGTGATCGTCAACGTCGGGGACCCGGTTCAAGAAGAAGAATGTATGTACAAAGCGTTATTTTAAGTATAATCTCCCAAATTTTAAAATACTCACCAAATATCCAGTGTGCGTTTTATTATTTATTTAAAAAATGATTTGAACAAAGTCTTTATGCCATAAATACCAATGCAACCATTTTTTTTATCCGAAAGGCTAATGGTTTTTGTGCATTTTTTCTGGATTATTGCAGGATCAAAAGGATACAATTTCATCCAAAAAAATAAAATGAATTTATATTTTAATGTATCCCAACTTTTATTTCTAACGACTTTTGAAACTGGTTATCGCTTAGTTAGCAAGGTAGAAGTTAATGGCACCTCTTGAGGTAAATCATTACATTCCTTGGAATGTTTTTTTTTTTTACTGAATACAAATCAAATTAAAAGTTATCTACACTACGTCATGATTTCGTTGTAGTCCCATCCGGGGTAAATTTGAAAATCGAATAAGATTTTTTTAATTTTTTGTCACACTTTACAAAATATACATTTTAGTGTACAAACAAATTACAACAGGCTTCCACGTATCGCCCATCAAGGAAACCCTGAAGGACTTAGACCCCTAGGCAGACCTCCAAAAAGGTGGAGAGATAGCCGGCAGTCAACATCCCGACAGATCCTGAGGACTGAGGATCTACAAAAAGAAGAAGAAGACTATTTAAAAAAATCAAAAGTAATGTTTTTTGATGTTGTACATTTGTTTCTTTTAGTTTTATTAGGAAATCTATTTAAAAAAAATAAATGCACATGCGTTTTTCAGCTGAAAACTTTTACGAAGCCGACGACGAAATAGTGAGTTAATTTTTTACTCTAATGCGTATTCAGTAGGGGAGGGGGGGGGGGAGATTTATTTGGGGTGAGGCCCCATGCGACCGCATTTGTTATACAATCTAGAGAAAGTTTTGCAGCTAAAATCAATAAAACAGTCCTTATAGATAGATGCTAAAAAATGTAACAAGATAAAAAGAATTTTTATAAAAATAATCCGTTTGAATATAATTAAAAATTTTAAAATGTTTCCTTCACAAAATTTAAAAATAAACTTTTTATATTTTTTAAACCTATATTTTAGAGATATATTTTGAATGCCAATATAATATTTTAATACTTACTTATATTTCCTTACTCACGAGACCAATCGCCATATCTTTGATCACCATAAACAATAAATGAAAATGATTATTATTTTAAACCATAGATCTCCCGAGGCCTCGAGTTGATTTTGCAGGTGTCGCACAAATATATTCCGTCGCGCGATATTGCGATACGTCGCGTGTGGTTTCTTGTTACGTTGTGATAAAAAATATTATTATAGGAACAACAGACAATCATAATCATGTCATCTTTTGATCAAGATGACTCCAGCAATAATGAGAATGGCTCTGGTTAGTATATTTATAATGAATCCCCCATAATTAGAAAGTTTAAATCGGGGCCTTTGCTATGGCGCGTGCTTTTGTATCGTTTAGTTATCATGACTACGATTGCTTTCGAGATTAAAAATATTGCTCCGTTATTTCAATAATCGCTTTTGTTTTCAGTTACGAGGAGGACACGTTCAGGACGACCGTCCAAGACTGCGGCTCCCTCGATTATTCCGAAATCGACTCGTAGTAAAAAAGCGAAGAAGCCGGTATGTTTTCTGAATTGAAGTTTAAAAACAAACAAAATTTACATTTATATTCTTATAAACGACATTTTGTTTTATTTATGGCATCACAAATCTGTATAAAATTATGGGCATTAAAATATTTGAATTTAAAGTGAACGAAAATACTAGAATATTTAAAATAGCAAATGTAGAACATTTTTTTTCTTTCTCCTGAAAACATTAATTAGTTTTTGCAGAATTAGGTAATTAACCCGGCTCTACACACTATGAAGGCGGGTACAAATATTCAAATATCTTAAGCTATTATGAACTATAGTATCTTTGTAATGCATATATTATACGCCATATGAATCTTAGGGTGAAGACTGACTGGAGCATTTCGTCGTATCGTAACATGTTACAATGCGATCATTCGTATAGTTAGTACAACGAGCCGAGCTGCTCGCCGCTCGTTACGAAGTCCGATGCAATTTTAAGTCAATACCAGGGTTGCCAATCTGTTAATTCTAATCTGCCAATCTGGAAATTCCCCAAACTGCGGGGAATATGTTTTTTTTTCTTCATCTGGAGTAAGCTGTAATTTATTATAATCACAGAACCAAGAATCACGTCTTCGTCGTCCGACATTTTAACTACGAATGCAAAGTTGCAAAGATTCATACAGATTTTGGGTTATTGATTCTATACAAATTTAATACAGATTTCTAGACTAATTCAGATTTTTTGGTGTCACATGTGGCAACACTGAGCACAAGGCCACAAACGAGCACTGATCGCGGTCAGTCTGCAATGCTGTAACGTCATAACGTAACATGCTCGCCGCGAGCGATGTTACGATGTTATGTTACGACGAAATGCTCCGGTCAGTCTTCACCCTTAGAGGCACATTGTACCTCAAGGCTTACAATAAATAAATATATCGTAGTCCTACAGGAGAAAGTGACCAACTAACAAAACGTGAAATGTTCAGGAGGGCCATTTAAGTCACTTTTGCTTGGCAAGAAAATAAACATCGATGCAGTTAGTCATTTTTAACTAGTCAATATATTATTAATAAGTTTAAAATTGCTTTGGGATTATTTTAAGGGCAATATTAAGCTAGCAAGATATCAAATAGTCAACAATCACGTTTTTGTAAAAAAATGTACTTGGTCACTTTCTCCTGTATGACGACGTTATAATAAATACATATTTTTTGTAGGTGTTTGAAGAATCTGAAGAAGTAGAGGAAGAAATGTCGATTATGGAGAAGTTCTATGCGCACGGGTCTGAAGAGGAAAATCCGGCCAGCGATGGAAATGAACAGCCGCTGGAGAACGATTCTCCGGAAGCCGATATCTCCCGGGCCCTCGGGGACGAGAGCAACGGAAGCATGGACGGGATGCTGAAGACCTGCTTCGAGGACAACATAATCACCACGGAAGGCCACGACCAGAGCATACCCATCGAGCCCATGGATGTCTCCATCGCCGATTCGACCGAAGACTCTTCCAATGTCCCCTTGGAGTTTGACAATATCAATCAGAGCGAGATGAACTTCATCCGCGAGAAAGGATCCTCGGATTCTGACCCGGAAGCCGAGGAACCTTCCGACGATGCGGAGGAGGTACAAGACGACACTGAGGAAGTTGTGGAATTGGAGGAACAGTCGGGAAGTTCCAACAAGATGGAAGAACCGGAACGGAATATCGAAGAACCAAAAGATCAAAAGGATAAGGAAACAGAAAAAACTAATGATAGCAAGAAAGAAATAGAGGTATGTAAAAAAAAAAAAAAAATATTTTTACGAAATATCGATCCGAAAATCTGGTGGTGTCAAAAGTCTGTGTTAGTCCTTATTTAAAGAACAGTTTATTATTAATTATGTTTTAGTTTACATTTAGTCATGAAGATGGAAGCTTAGCTTCCGAAGTAGTCATAAAAAAACTCAATTGGTATAAAAACAAGTGTTTTCTTTAATAATTTTAACATTATTAAACATTATTTTCTTCATTTTAGCCCTTCGATGCATGCCTTAAAGCAAAAGTGGTGGACTCGCATAGAATAGCTCATTTTTCAGAATGACAAGAATAAAGTTTATCTATATAAATAAAATAAAAAAATCTGGTGTTGTCAGAAGTCTGTGTAATCGAATGTATGACTAGATGTATGGATGTGAAGGAGGCGAGGAGTGTATGTCTGGACAGAAGAGTGTGGCGTTCCATCCTTTCTGCCTACCCTGCTGGAAAACCGCGTGATGGTAGTAGTAGTAGATATTGATACCCACTCTGGAAGCTTCCCTTTGTTTCGCATAGCAAATCAAGAGATCAACTTTTTCACTGTTTTTTTCTTGTTATGCGAATTACTCCTTATGTGAGGTGCTCGTTATAAGAGGTTCCACTGTATTTGGTTTTCTGATTTTTTTCATTTAGGGGTCGCCCATCTAAAATTATTTTGATCACCACATTTTCATCATGAATATCTATGTGATTTTCAACTTATTACCAAGTTTACCTCAAATATATTATGAAGCTGCACTTGAACTTCTTGTTTAAAATAATAGAAAATGATATTTCCAGATTCGATTAAAAAAAAACATTTTGATTGTGTCCAAATACTAGTTCATAAATCTGGATTATCTCCGATTAGGAGTTATTTTATTACATTATTTTTGACATCTCAACATAGATGAAGAAGAATATGGAAGTCTGGGCATTTTACATTGATGTGAATGCCCATATTTTCAAATTCTTCTTCATTTATGTTGTGATATATGTATAACATAGATAAAAATAATGTAAAATATCGTAAATAGTTTATCACGTAAGAGTAACGTTAAATGGGGTATTATACAAAATAATTAAAAATTATATACTTTTTTGACATAATGAATATGGAAGTCTGGGCATTTACAGGGCTTACGACCGTCATAGGCTTGGTTAAGTGATCACTTTACATATGTGTAACATTCACCAATTCTACCCATGATTGACAACCGCACTACTCCAAAGTCCACTTTCACTGCCAAAAGTATTTACAATGATGATAAACATGCCTGGGCCATTTTAGTTGCGTCGTCACTATTATGGTCTCATAACAATACATGTTGACTGGCAAGGGCCATCTGATTATTTCTAATATAATATAATAATATCGGTTATTACTTGTACCTCGGTTATGTAACACGCTTGTTGTCACGTCTCGCAGGAGTCAGCGCGAGATGACGATACGGAGGTCGTGTCAGAGGATGAACTTCCCCTTGTGGAGAAACCGGAGGTCAAAGATGCCGAAAATGTTTCTGATGATGAGCTCCCGGGACCCAAGCCTGCGGATTTACCCGCTGATACAGAGGTATGGCTTTCTCCCTTGATATTTGATTGATTTTTTTACATTAAAACTGAATGACGATAACTTTGTTCATAAAAATGACAAAAATAAGTATATTTCGCTTCAATAAGTATACATATCTAGCTTATATAGCGACCGTATGTAGCAGATTGCTACGTCGGGTCACCACTTATGGCGAATTGCTATTTTTGAGTTTTGGGCATATGTTGCTGTGTTTAGTGATCACATTTTTTTTAGTATAATAAGGGTATGCCAGAATAAAATTTAAAGAATGTTTTTACTCACAGTTGTTTTATTTATATAAGTGCGTACACTGAAATCAGGATAATTACAAAATACTCAATACTATAAATTTATGAATTAAATAAGCAAAATGAAAATCTAAATAAAAACGTCCGATGCTATCAACGCTGTAGGTGGCTCTCGCTGCCTTTGCCATCGGCTCGCCTCGGCGTTGGTTCCGCTCGGAAATCTCCATTAGAATTCCTCTTGTTTCGTGTCCGTCAGCGCTGCCAACTCGACGGTGTAGCTAGATCGCCTACACTTACAAACAAAAAAATTATGCTTTTATGTTTTACACTTTTCATTTTGTGTGTAATAATGTTAATATAATAAAAAAAATGTGTCAAAATTAAATAGTGTATTGTATGAACAAATAATGTCATCTTTATTAGTGGTGCAATGTGTAAATAGTTCAAAAATGTTTGCAACATCGATTATTGATTTTTGAATAAATATAATTTATTATAAGGGCCATTATGTTTCTGATGGTAGGTGGTATCTGAAGATGAACTGCCTTCATCCAAGAAAGAGACGAGCAGTCGCAAACGCAAAGTTGGGAATAATGCGGAGACAGGATACGATCCCGGATCCCCAACTTCGGAAGGAGAATCTACCCCCAAGAAATTGGCTATTGTGAAGGTAATTTGTGAATTGTGTATTTTCATCTTACGCCTTTTTTAATAATCTCAAATCTTGATTAGGAATTGATGGGTACTAATTATATAATATTTACAGGACGGGGAAGCCAAGTCCCAGTCGGGAGAAAAAAAAGCTTCGGAGGAAAAACCGGCTAAGAAAAAAGTCCTTCCCGAATTGGACAAGTATTGGAAAGCTGTGAATGACGATGCCACTGACTTTACCGGATGGACTTACCTCCTGCAATATGTAGACCAAGAGGTAAGTGCTAGAGCTGAACAATTATCCAATCAATAAGCCTCAAATTCTATTTATTTTTGTTTGCCTCTACTGTTCACTTTAAATGAAAATTACTTATTTGAATTAGATTTTTTGAAATCTTATATCCTCACTTGTTTTAGGCTTTGTTAGATTATACCAGAGGTGCCGTCTAGTGAGCACTGTTTCTATCTTGTTAGACAACTGTCTGTCAGATCGTAAGTACCAATAATAGACATGAAATATCTGATTATATTCATTTCAAATATTTTACAATTCGCTGTACATAAATAAGTTAGTCGCTCGGGCCAAACAAAAGGTGAGGATTTCGGCAAAACGTAGCTCGCGAGCGGCGGTCGTCTCCGCGAATCTCATAAGAAAGTTTAATGCGTTTTCAGAACGATGTAGAGGCGGCTCGGGAGGCCTACGACGCGTTCCTCTCTCACTATCCGTACTGTTACGGCTACTGGAGGAAGTACGCGGACTATGAGAAGCGCAAGGGAAGCAAAAAGAAGTGCCTGGAGGTCAGTCGCATCCACTCTAGAGAAAATGTTGATTATTGCATGATTATACAAACACCAAGTACCCGCTTACATTATTATTGAATTACAATGCCTTTTTGAATTATACCTTTGAATAATAACTGCCAATTTGATTGTTTTTTCCTAGTCTAAATTGGAATTGAAATTGTCTTTCCTACAGCGACCGGGAGTACGAGTAAGGGTACTCGATAAATTCAGCAGCGCCCGTGTGTCCACCGCTCGCCCGACACGCATAATGATATATTTACCTAGTATAATGAAGTATTATAATTACAAAATGTACGATTATGATATAGTTACGTGATGCAATACTTAAGTGGTTTGGTGGGACGTACGCGTCGCCCGCATCCCGCTAGCCGGGATTAGTTTTTACTATTTAGGATGTGTGGAATATGATACAATATGTATGTAGCCGTAAGTGGGTGTTGTGTGAGGAACCTTCTCGTCGCAGCAGCCGGGGGGAGGAGCCCGCCTCGTCCCGTCGCTCCTGTCCCGCTCGCCAATAACCAAAGGTGTTATGTCTAAAAAAACATTTTATATTTCAATTATATTCACAAAGGTCCTCGAATCGATGCCATTTGCCCCATCAAAGTTACCTAAACAAAATATACATTCAATAAATCAATCTGGCAAGTCGCTCTTCACCATACAGCTAAAACTGACCTTATCAAATATACACTATTCAAAAGGTTTTAATTTTTAATTTTATTAGCTAAATACCATTATTTCTTGCTTAAAATCAGTTATGACACATTTCATGTTTTGTATTGACATTTTTTTGCGGAACTACATTTGCATGGTGGAACTTTTGATGTTATCAAATGCACACTATTTGAAAGTTTTTATTTTTAATTTCACTAGCTAAATACCATTATTTCTTTCTTAAAATCTAGTGACACATTTCAAGTTTTGTATTGACATTTCTTGATGGAACTGCATTTTATATAATAAAATCAAATAATACGATTTGGCTTTTTGCACTTTTATTTTATTTAATCAGTGCCAGGGTTTCGTCATTACCAACATCATCAGACTGGCGATGTCGGTAACAATGAAACCCTGTCACTAGTCAAATAAAAAATAAGTGAAATAAGGTAAATTATATAGTTCTAGTTTTATCATAAATGACATCGTAAAGTTCATCTCATTCTCTCTCAAAGGTTAACGTAGCGTGGAATACTCTTTTTTTTATCACAATCATTAGTATTTAATTTGTTTTAGAGATATAGATTGCCATAGTTCTCAATTAATTTTGGTTACTTTTTTTGTTTTTTTTTCTTTATTTTAAATTCTTTTGCCTCATACAAACATGACATAAATTGAAATACAAAAAAAATATGAATAGAATATAAATACAAAAAAAGATCCCACAAAGGCATGGCCTGTGTGTGGGTATACAATATAATTTAGGTCATAGTAAAGGGTATAAGGGTATAGTTATTATAAGTAGAACTAGAATAATAGTGTTAATATAAAATACAAAAAATACTTGACTATCAGAAAACAAAAATTATTACTATTATAATTTTTTTTTCAAATAAAATTTTAAACTTGAAAACCTAAAAAATATGAAAAAGTAAAAAGTAATAAAGTAAAGTAACTTGATTTCGGTTGTATGTATGGTGAAGAAATATACGCTTATCAACAGAACGGTATGTTCATATCAAATGGCATCATTCTAAGGCTTTTTGCATATTCTAAAATAAAATAATGAATACAATAATTTACATGCAAGTGGTAGCATGGCATATTACATAGTATGTGTCCGGTATATGGTTTGCGTGCGGGGATAATGCGCTGACGCCACGCTGTGTTTGTGCGAAGGTCCTGGAGCGCGGGCTGCGCGGGATTCCGCTCTCGGTGGACCTGTGGATCCACTTCATCAACCACGTGAAGGCCACCAAGGCCGACGAGCACGACTGCATCAGGCAGCAGTACGAACGAGCTATCGGTGAGTCATTCATTTGGAGTCATTCCTATTTTTTAAGAAAATAATAACCGTCTCATATAACATAACTAGCACACCATAAGTGAACCTTTATTCCACTTTGATTTTTTTGACCGGTTAACTGCCAAAAGCGTCTTAAGACGCATAATTTTCTGTGAACGGAGCGCCGCTCATACAAAAATTACATCTTAAGACGCGCCGTTTTAAATGGGCTTTCAGTAAAGAAAATCAATTATTTTAAATGTACAAATATATTGAACGCATAGTGATATCTATTGAGAATATTTTTGCATACTTAGAATTGTAACAGAATTTGTTTTTACCACTTTATACATAAATTAAAGAGTTGTCCAAACTGGTAGGTTTACCAGTGCGAGCAATCTAGTGGGTTTGCTTATTTGTTTAGGTACCTACTCATGACTGAGAAACGAGTCACCACAAAATGTGATTTTATTTTATTTTATAAAGGAATGACCCGCAAAACGTCTATTTTAGATGCTTGTTTGCAGGTAGGATAGGGAAGGTAAGTGTGAAAAATACATCACAAACACCCAGACGAATTGAAAATAAATCTTTCTTGAATTCATTTTGCAATTGGCGGGAATCGAACCCGCGATGTCAATTTCGCAGTTGAGCGTCTACCCAACTACGGCACGGCGCCTGTCTGTGTAATTATAAAACTGATGAGAGTAGATCTTGATTTATCTCATTGAGTAAATCAATCTCACCGTTGGCCGTCTAAAGCTGAGTTCTAAGGAGAATAAATATAAATCCCCCTTGTCTTGCAGCCGCTTGCGGTTTGGAGTTCCGCTCGGACCGCCTGTGGGAGTCCTTCATCAAGTGGGAGACGGAGCACGGCACGCTGGTGAAGGTCACCTCGCTGTACGACAAGCTGCTAACAACGCCCACCCTCGGATACACTTCGCACTTTGACAAGTGAGTACAAACACCACCAGCAATTTTTATTTTTTATTTTTTTTAAACAGAAATATTTGTGTGTTTTATTATTAACCGGATCCACGCGGCTCGCATAAGCGTATGTGTTTTTACAAGACATGCCCCATACACGGCTGACATAAGCGTTTGTGTTTTCACTTTGCTCCAAGTTTCAAACCTCAGTTCAACTTGGAGGGATTTTTTTATGGTGTGGAACTTTGGATAAAATAATACGTCAATCCTCGGCCTTATGACATCTGTTGAAATATCTGACTAATAATTTGTAACATCACAAGGATAAATAAAACAACAGATCCCTGATTTTTCTTGCGGTCGGTAATTAGTCCGCCCCATAATCATGCCCTATATCTGTCTCACTCTCGACGCTACGCATCGCCAGTGGGTAAGAGTGACACACGATGCGTGCTTTGATTTATTTATGTTACGATCTAATTTGTTTATATTACGATATATTTCAAGAATAATGTGACACACGTGTATTATAGAGTACCAAAAAGGCACAATGAATCCCATTGAACGTTTTTGTTTAGGAAAATAAATCGTTTCATAACTAAATACATGATAAAAGTAATCATTTAAAAAACGGCGAAATACAGCCGAAATACAGCCGCGCACGAGCGTCTCTTAGGAACAAAGTTAACGCGTTTAAAAGGTTAGTAAAAATACTTCAATTTCATACTATTTCTGTGAGCCTAAGCGGCTCATTATTAGAAATAGTTATCAAATTGTGGTAGAGTGGGTTCGAACCGAGAAACTCTGACTCAAGAGTCCGCGACACTAACCACGGGACCACAACCCGACACAATTAATAATGCAGTCCATTTCCAGAAATTTTCAGAAAAAAAATGTAAAATATCACAAATAGTTTATTACGTAAGAGAAACGTTAAATGGGATATTATAAAAAATAATTAAAAGTCAAATACATTTTTGACATCTCCACATAGATGAAGAAGAATACGGTAGTCTGGGTATTTACAGAGCTTATGACCGTCATGGGCAAGGTTAAGTGATCTCTTTACACATGTGTAACACCACTCAAATTTTTGGCATAACTTCTAGATATATTGATCAAACTCGTGACGCAGTACTTGTGAGTCCACAACATTCTTCTTCATCTATGTTGAGATGTCGAAAATGTTAAAAATAACTCCTAAGCAGAGATAATCTAGATTTGTGAAGAAGTATTTGGATACACTCAAAATGTTGTAAAATAAATTTATAATATTTTTTTATAAAAAAATATTAATCCCTTTTTGGGCATTTTGTTTGCTTTGTTTTGACATTCTCTAAATAGTGATATGTTTTTTTGTTTTTGCAGTTTCCAAGAACACATATTGAACAATCCGGCCAACCTATGCGTGTCTACCGAAGAGTTTGTGCGTCTGAGGGGAGAAGTTCGTTCAGAAATGAAGAATGATCCGCCGCTAGACTCCGATCCCGATATCCCACCCGGAGAGGAGGAGTCTGATGATCATATTGTGAGTAAAATTGCAAATACAATTGCCAGTATTAATGGAAATCCAGAATAATATTTTGAATGCTGGATAAATATCAACTTGACAGCCATAAGTATATATTTTTTTAACATGGCAACACTGATCAGTTAATAGTTCAGCTCATATATGTAAGTCTATACTAATGTTTGGAAATCCAGAATAATATTTTGAATGCTGGATAAATATCAACTCGACAGCCACAAGTATATATTTTTAACATGGTAACACTGATCAGTTATTAGTTCAGCTCATATATGTAAGTCTATACTAATGTTTATAGAAAGAAAATAATAACTGTCGCATATGACATAACTAGCACACCATAAGTGAACCTTTATTCCATTTCGGTTGATTTTTTTTGTCATTGGATTGATCATTTAATTAAGTACCTATCTGTAAAAAAAATTACCATCTATATAGTTGGTCATTGAAACTGTTTTTTAGTGATGGCAATTAATTACTTGGAGAATTATCATTATATTGGTAGCCTTTTTTGTTTTCCATTTTTCACTACAGCTGAGCAGGCAGAGAACTTACTAGTAAATGACATGTCGCTCACTCCTTTCAAGAACGTCATAAATCAAAATACTTGATTTTTCAGGAGAACGTTTTTAAAGTTTAAAAATATAATACAATGTATTAAAAATAAATATCAAGCCACTTATTGAACTTTTTACTGTACAACAGATCTTTTTAGATAAAACCTGAAGATTTTTTCTCCACTTGAAAAATATTTCGTATATTTAAAAAAATAATTAAACAATACCTTTTCTTCAAAATGCAAAAACAACACTTTCTGCCCTGTAGCGGGTAAATATTAAGTTAAAAATATGCCTCTTTTTCTAGGATATAGTACATTTTCTGGGTATTTCGTAAACAAACACAACTGAAATTTGACGAATTTCGATTTATGACGTTCTTGAAAGGAGTGAGCGATGTGTGTTGGAGTATTTGATTTGAGTATGCTTAAAACTAGCATGTTTAAGTGTACCTATAATTTCTATTGCGTACAGACAGTTCTTAACAGAAGTGTGTTTTTAACGCCTGCAGACAGCTAACCACGGGATTTGATAATTATGTACATACAGTTAAGACCTTAACAAAGAAATTGGTACATAATATTTATATACAAACATTAAACATATAATTCCATCTTTTCTGCCTTTGAAATGAGTACTGCGCAGAAGGTAAAAATACCCAGTCCTTAAGCATCAATCGACCAAACGAGTAGAAATACCTTTCCTATGCTAGTAAAAATTAATGGATCTCTGTCAGACGGGAGGAATATCTAATTTAACATACTCAACAATATAAAGGATTGTATTAGACTCGTTTTGTGTTTATAACAGCCGATGTAATTAATATTTTCATTCATCATTTTCTTTTGGAAAATTCGCCTTTGAAAAAATGTTATTTTCGTAAGTTGGCAATGAATGGTGTCACAGAAACGATGGAGTTATTTTTATGTTGGCATCATTGCTAAATTATTGGCAGCTCTATTTGTTGATGTCTATGGTCCACCCTCCCACCCCCCCTCCCCTCATATTTGTATAACACAAATGGCAGTGTAGTGGTAAACAAACAATCCATACTACTACATAAACCAAAGACAATAAACCATATGACGTCATAAATCGTTCGATGACGGAAATTTGATGACGTATGGAGATATGTTTTTAATGAATAAAACGAAAAACGTATGGAGATACGTTTTTCGTTTTATTAAAATATCTAAAGTTTAAACCTTAATATCTCCCTTAGTTCCCTACAGATTTCAATAAGAATGTTATCGATAGTCTTGTGATTTCTCGTATGAATTTATTAGCCAATAATCCAACATCGTGACAGAAGCCTATTGCCACTGCCTTTGGAAAATTTCACAACCGATTTGAAATGCGGTGATTTTGTTGACGTGATTACAATCTGTATGATGATTTTGCGGTGATTTTATTGACATGATAACAATCTGTATGATGATATTTCAGCGTTCTGAGGAGGAGGGCGCTGCCATCAAGGAGCGCATAGTTTCAATACGCCGCAAGGTCCACAAGTTGACCATCGAGCAGGTGGCTCAGAGGTGGAACTTTGAAGAAGGGGTAAGTGTCCAAACAGAAAAACCCACACATGCACTAATGGTCGCTTTTATCCTCCTCGTAACAAATTATTTCAATGTGTATAGTCTCTTCTTCAAACCATCATCCGCACCCAATGGTGCATAGGGCACTGCATGGTACAAAAGCAGTGCAATCTTTCTGCCAAGTAGAGGGTAAATATTAAGATAAAAATATGCCACTTTTGCTGGGATATAATACATTTTCTGGGCATTCCGAAAAGATGCACAACTGAAAATTGACGATTTTTGATAAATGACATTGTTGAAAGGAGCGAGCGATATGTAACATTTTAACTCTTCTCGCAACATCATCCGAGCCTTCGTAACTTTGATATGAGGCGATTTGCCAGTTATCTGATTGTGTGGATGTCCTTCGTGTTGCCAGATCAAGCGGCCGTACTTCCACGTGAAGCCGCTGGAGCGCTGCCAGCTGAAGAACTGGAAGGCGTACCTGGAGTGGGAGGAGCAGCAGCAGGACAGGACCCGCACGCTGGTCCTGTACGAGCGCTGCCTCATCGCCTGCGCCCTCTACGAGGACTTCTGGCTCCGGGTGAGGCTCGCCAATCCATCACTTCTTACCATTACCATATCATGTATTTAAAAAATATATATTTGAGGCCGTAAACGCAAAAGTGGCCTAACCATCAAGTTTTCATATCCTGACTTACCTACTATGTATAAGTTATTTAAAACATGCTAAAATCAATGCAAAACTGGCCTATCCTTGTTACAATCAATTTTCAATCGATGATCAAATCATCTATAATATAATTTGTGTCTCTTCAAGCCCCTTAGCCGCCCTGATAGTGCATAGGGCACTGCATCATATAAACGCAGTGTTGTCTTGTTAGTTAACACATGAAGGAAAGGCGATCAGCTCTCTACTTCAGGTACCACCAGTCCAGGGTAATGTTGAATAAATATTAGAGTGAAAAATCACTTATATTTATTTTACCCCATCTGGGAATGGAATCCAGTACGGTAGCCGAGCGTGCTGACCATTATTATACTACAGAGGCAGAATTTATGTACATGGATTTAAATTTCATGAATATACAAACCACATTATTTTCACACTGTGTTTCTCAAACCTAAGCCACTTTTGCGCTGACGGCCTCTGTAACCGACATTACGCACGCTATGCCACTGGGGGGCCCGTCATCTGTGGTACAGCTATGGCTCTGCCGTTGTAAGGGGCGAGCGGCTCACCGCAGCCCAGTCCGGTCGGTCGCAAGGAGCCGAACAATATCCACTGGCCCTGAAAAGGGCCTCCGACTTGGGTATCGGTCTAATGGATACCAGACTGAGGTACGGAGAGCAGGATCACAGGGAGATCGCACTGACTCGTGTGTTCAAACGTACTCACTAGCCTTGAGAAAGGCTTTCCAACGGTCCGTTGTTGGTGCAGTGAGACGGCGAGTCAGGCGAAGTCCAGCGGCGAATTCTTGAGGCGAAAGAGCGACAGGAATGGAGAAATACAAAGACCGAGTTGGTTTTCACACTGATTTATTTGCAAATTTGGTTTCTACAGCCGGTACGGTTTCATACCGATCCCCAAAAACGATACAACAGATACAATACAATGGATTCAATATGTTATATCAATTAAGATTTGTGACATAGTTAATTTATTTGTCTTATTTGTCTCATATTTTCTAGACACCTCCTTTGTTTTCCCAATTACACTCTTACAATTTTTGGGGTCCATCTTGAGGGGTCTTGTCTTGCAATATGTCCCGCCCATTGCCACGCGACCCATGATATCCTCTATTTTGGTTCTATGCCTTCTCTACATCCCTCCTATAAATAAGTGTCTCTCTTCATCTCCAGCTGGTGCAGTACCTGGAGCGCTGCACGGCGACGGAGACGGAGGAGGGCGAGCGCGCGGCGCTGGTGGCGCGCACGCGGGACGTGCTGGAGCGCGCGTGCACCATCCACCATGTGGAGCGGCCCGCGCTGCACACGCACTGGGCCGCCTTCGAGGAGCGCCACGGCCAGCCCTCCAAGGCGGCCGACATCCTGGAGCGCCTCGACAAGGCCTGCCCCAACCTCATACAGGTCGCCTGCAGGTAGCCACTCCACATTATACGCTTCCTTTATGCTATTCCACATTATACGCTTCCTTTATGACCTACTCTATATTATACGCTTCCTTTATGACATGCTCCACATTGAGATCAATGCTTTACTGATAATATACACCTAATTCTGCAAGAAAAAGCTGTTTTATGCAATCTCAAGTAATGTGTTTTTATTATTTGTATCAATAGTGACACATTTTTTCACTACCTCGTGTTTAGCTACCGTGCTGGATGTCCCAGGTTCGATTCCCAGGGGGGGGGGGTGAAAGTAAATATTAGTACACTTACTGGTACTTTTACACTCTAATATTTGTTATTTTATACCCTGGACTGGTCCCTGAAGCGCAGGAGTGAACACCTTTCATCGTATTGACACAGTATTATCTTGTAATCAAGATAATACTGTGTCAATACGATGCAGTACCCTATGCACCATTGGGTGTGGATAAGGGTAAGAAGAAGCCCGGCTGTCCAAACTTAAAACACAGTAAGGGACTTTTTTTTTTTGGTACGTATTTTTTTGCATTTATGGACTTTTGTAGATTCTACTTAGTCCAAAAATGCAAAAAAAACGTACTACAGAAAAATTGTCCCTTACTGTGTTTTGAGTTTGGACAGCCAAGCTGTTATAATATCGTGTCGGGTTGTGGTTCCGTGGTTAGTGTCGCGGACACTTGAGTCAGAGTTTCTGGGTTCGAACCTACTCTACTGAAATAATATTTTTGTAAATAATAAAAATACAAATATTTATATTTTTAAATTAAAATAATGCTTAAGTTATCCAATTAAAATTCATATATGGACGATTTCGATCCCCCTGTTAGATTCAGCTAGGTGAATACCACAAAACGACCCTCGTGTACTTTTATTGGCAAATATTCAAGTAGTTAAATTGTTGTTTCCAGACGCATCAACCTGGAGATTTCGATCCCCCCGTTAGATCCCGCTAGGTGAATACCACAATACGACCCTTGTGTGCTTTTATTGGGAAATATTTAAGGAGTTGCGTTGTTTCCAGACGCATCAACCTGGAGCGGCGTCGCGGCGACCTGGACAAGTGCAGCGCCCTGTATGAGCAGTACACGGCGGCGGCCAAGGGGCGCGCGGCGGGCTCCGCGCTTGCCGTCAAGCACGCGCGCTTCCTGCAGCGCGTGCGGCGCGACGCCCCCGGAGCCACGCGCGTGCTTCGCGCCCAGCTGGCGCGGGACCCCGCCTGCCCGCGCCTCTACCTCAACCTGGCCGACGTGGCGCTGCCCAACCTCAAGGAGGCCGTCGGTCAGTGAAAACTTAAACTACTACACTATGTTAACTGAAACTATTACACCAAGGGTGATTAACCGGCGGCCCGCGGAGCAAATCACACATTTTTTCCTTTAGTGTACACAAAACCACCAAGAGAACATTCCATCGTGCGTAGTTCCTATCATATCCCATATATGTGAATATTTCACTATCCTGACAATTTCAGTAGTTAAGACGTTGGACTTAAGTCCAAAGTAATAGAAGAGTAACAAGAACTGGGAATTTTTTAAGACAGATGTACTATTTTTTCGTGAAATTTAAAATAAAGCAAACATGCCTAATATGCAATAATTCTGTTTCTATCTTGAAAAAGTATAGTATTAAAGGCTAGAACACGCAAATAAGTTAAAATAGCACCTAATAAAGTAACTAATAAATATCTTGTTTGCTTTTTTGTTTTACGGCGAAATGAGATAATTGGTAGGATATCACATTTCTAAAATCTGGCACGGCTACTGAAAATGTTGGCCACCCATGTACTACACTATGACAGGCACCATGGCATAGTTGGGTAGACGATCCACTGCGAAGCAGGCATTGCGGGTTCGATTCCCGCCAATTGCAAAATAAGTTCAAGAAAGATTTATTTTAAATTGGTCTTGGGTGTTTGTGGTGTATTTTTCACATTTACCTTCCCTTTCCTTACTATAAGACTTTTGTTGGGTATTGGATTTCTTCACAATGGTGGAATAATAGATAAGTAGTGATGTTGCCCTACATGGAAATGTGTCGCATCGGAGTGGAAATAGTTAAGTTATTTCCGGCTTTGTTCAGGCTTCATGGACGAGTTCCTGGCGGTGGAGGGCATCGACGCGGAGAACCGCGTGATGTTCCTGCAGCGCAAGGCGGAGCTGCTGGAGGAGCTGGGCGACGACGCTGGGGAGGCGCAGGACGCCCTGACGCAGTACCAGACCCTCGCCAAGCAGCTGCACAAGAAGAAGAACAAGGACAAGAACTCCGGGTAAGAGGATGCTTCCCGGAAAGGGGGAACCATATTCATTTTACTTATTAGTTAGGTCCTGTAACTTTGGAGGAATATTACATATAACATATTAACCTTTTTTTTGTGTGTAATTTATTTAATTTTATTTGTTCGGGAATTGTACAGCTTACATATAAAAAAAAATTATATAATAAACAATAGTTACATTAACAATAATAAACATTACATTAACAAAAATAGTTACGTTAAAAAACAAAGCCAATTAAACAATTCCACCTTTCTGGGAGTATGGTATGGTATTCACAAAAATATTATTTAAATCTTACAAATTTTGTCACGACGAGGCGCGGTAAATGGGCAACTGAAGGTAGGCCAGGTCGCTCCGGTGGCTTGGGACGAAAGAGAATCTACCTTGCGTTGTCACTACTTTTGAAGGCGTGGTGACATCACACTGCTCGCTATTGCCCTGTTCGCGATTGCGCGAGGCACGCACCACAGTAGTATGTGTACTACAGCGCGAATTTCGCTTAAACGAGTATGGTAGTATGTGTACTACGTTGAAAATTAGTATTTTTTTGTGTTAATTGACGGTTTGTAAGCCCTAGATAATAGTACTACTTTTCTTTAGATAAAATGTGGAAATCGTAAGTAATATTTTCTTTTTTTCAATTCAAACCCTTATCCGCACCCCAATGGTGCATAGGGCACTGCATTATATAAACACAGTGTTATCTTGATCGTTAACACACGAAGGAAAGGTGATCAGCCCTCCGCTTTAGGTACCAGTCCAGGGTAATATTGTGTAAATATTAGAGTGAAAAAATCACTTATATTTATTTGACCCCCTGGGAATCGAACCCGGGACCTCCAGAATGGTAGCCGACCGTGCTGACCATTACACTAGGAGGCGGACAATATTTTCTTAACCATTTTTAAAACATTTCTTCTCATAATCCACCCATTTAATGAAAAAAAAAATTTTTTTTCTTAAAACTCACTCATAGAACGGATACAATTAAATTACTCACTCCCGGAAAGGTTAAGTTTTTTAAATTTATAAAAATCTATAATTTCATTTATAAGTTGGCTACTTATTTCATCATTGCGCATATGTTCGTGTTGATATATTTTCAAATGCCACTCCTTTTCGTTCCCGCCGCATGCGTTAAGTCAATTATATGCGTGGTTGTCATAGATACCTGAAAGTTAACCCTTTTCCCCATTTGCCTGTACCAAATACTGGACAAAAAATGAGCCTTTGCAGATTTATACTTTGGCGGAGAAACAGTTCAAACTGATTTTCTGAGAACTAAAAATATCAGGCTATTATAATTTTAATTGAAAGAGTATCAACATCAAAGCAATCAACATTTTTTTGTTTTGTTGGTATTTGTGGCTCAGATAACGGCGAGTTACAAGGTACGATATATGATATTTATTGTAACTGCAGACAGGTGATAGAATTCCATTTGAAATTTTTTGGGTAATATATCCAAAATTAAACAAGGTTATTGGATTGAATTCTACTTTTATTTACATAAACATGTATGATAATATGATGTAAATAAAAGTAGAATTCAATCCAATAACCTTGTTTAATTTTGGATATATTACCCAAAAATTTACGATATATGATTTCAATACAAATATGAACTGGGGTATTTTTTCATAATTTTTTTAAAATTCTTTTGCATTTCCCAAAGTATATTAATTACAAGTACATAAACATATATAATATAATACAAAAAAAATCCCACAAAGGCATAGCCTGTGTGTGGGTATACATTTTATTTTAGGTTATAATAAAGGGCACTGGTGAGAATAAAATACTAACTAACCATCACGCTGCTTCACCGCAGGGGTAGGCAGAGGAATCGAACGCCACACCACTCTGTCTGGGTATACATTTTATTTTAGGTTATAATAAAGGGCACTGGTGAGAATAAAATACTAACTAACCATCACGCTGCTTCACCGCAGGGGTAGGCAGAGGAATCGAACGCCACACCACTCTGTCTTTGCAAACATTCTTCGCCTCTTCTACATTCATGCATCTCCTCATACATACCTGACGATTATTACAACTCCTGTCCCGGCTGCTTTCAAGTATTTGACATACCTGATTGTGCCAGGTTTTCCTCGGTCTTCCTCTGCTTCTTTTTCCAACTACATTCGCCTCATAAATTTGTTTAACCGTTCTTTCCTCACTCATACGTTCCACATGTCCAAACCATCTCAACACACCTTTCTTAATTTTATCGATAATACTTATCTCAGCCTTGCATTCTTTCCTTATTTCATCATTCGAACATCTATCAAACATCGTTTTGCCACACATTCGTCTGAGGGATCGCATTTCGACTGCATTCAGTCTGCTTTCATCCTTCTTTTGCCAACTCCATGCTTCGCTTCCATACATAAGGGTTGGAACCAGAACTCCATCGTATCAGAAATAAAATTAGATTAAAAGTGCTGATATAAACTACAAATATTTGATTCGAACAGGAAACAAAACAATAAAAAAGGTACCCCGTTTTGGATCCTGCGTAATTTTTGGGTGATCAGAACGGGAAAGGTTAATCTGAATTTGTTCTCCTCCAGCGACAACAGCAGCTCCAGCAAGAAGAAGAGTGAGGTCCAGGCGGCGCCCCCGCTGCCCCCCAGCAACCCGGGCGCGGGGCAGCAGTACGGCGCGGCCGTGCAGGGCGGGGGCGGCGGCGGGGGGCAGGCGCCCCCGCAGTACGAGGGCTACGCGCAGCAGCCCTACGCGCAGTGGGGCGCGCCATACCACCACCCCCCGCAATACCACAACCCCTGGAACCCCTACCCCAACTACTACTAACAACACCCGCCCCGCTATATTCCATCCCATCCCATTTAAATACGGCACTTACAGAAATGATTCCTAACCTAAAAATGTCAACTATGAAAAAAAAAATTACTGTAAGAAATTATAATATCGCAAAATAGCCTTTATAGTCTTCTGTTCTAAACCTTTTATCCGCACCCAATGGTGCATAGGGCACTGCATCGTTTTGACAGTGTTATTTTGATCGTTACTTTCATGAAGGCAAGGTGATCACTTCTGCGCTTCAGGGACTAGTCCAGGGTAATATTAAGTAAATATTTGAGTGTAAAATCACTAATATTCATTTTCACCCCCCCCCCCTGGAAATCGAACTTGGGACCTTCAGCACGGTAGCTTAACATGCTATCCATTGCACCACGGAGGCGGACAGACTCTTCAGAGTATCTAGTGGAAAATAAGTAATTTATTGACTGATTTGACAATCGCTTTGCGGTAATATCTATCCATTTTTAATTTAAATTTCACCCGGTAAATACAACTTTTTCTTAAAATCCATTGCAATACACGTGTTTCAATCATTTTCAACGTTTCAATTCGCTCATACGGTATTTGAAAATGATTCGGAATGAAGTCTTTTAAACTTATTTCATAAATTGGAGTTGTTGTTATTACTTGCCTCAACTTACGATGTACATATTCAGCAAAAGGATTTTTATTCCATCTAAGCTGGTTTGTGTGATGATCGGGTAGGATGGTCGGTTGTGGTCTATTCGTGGGAACATTTCTGCATTTGGCTAAATGTTGAGGAAAATCAATGTTGGTGCCTTTTAATTTGATCCCTATGGCTACAGACAACGTAAAATTAAAAGGCACTCTTTCCGTGCGAGGTGAACTCCTGTGGACCATAAAGATGAATATAGATCCAATTCAAATTAACTGATACAGTTCATTCATTCAAACCCTTATCCGCTCCCAAATGGTGCATAGGGCACTGCATCATATAAACGCAGTGTTTGTTGATCGTTGTTAACACATGAAGGAAAGGTGATCAGCCCTCCGCTTCAGGTACCAGTCCAGGGTAATATTGAATAAATATTAGAGTGAAAAAACCACTTTTATACATTTGACCCCCCTTAGGAATCGAACCCGGGACCTCCAGAACGGTAGCCAAGCTTGCTGACCATTACACTACGGAGGCGAACAAAACTGAAATAGTAAAAGGTCTAATTTGCGTTGCTTTGCTTGATTGGCTACTTGTTTAAACTGCTGTACGTTATAGAATATTTTCAATCAATTAAAAGAATCAATCACTTAAACCAGCCTATGACGGTCGTAAGCCCCGTAAATGCCCAGACTTCCATATTCTTCTTCATCTTTGATGAGATGTCAAAAAATAATAAATTAAAAGAAACCTTTTCGGCCCCTTTTTCTCGCTGCGTATGCGATGAACAGAGTAAAATAATAAATAAGTATCTAATTTGGAAGAAACAAATTAATATAAACTCGATGAATAAGCGTGAGAAATTACCGGGTGCATAGATTATAACAACAAAAATTATATCGGTTCAGAGATGGCCGTCTTTCCTTCCAAAATTCTCTTATTATCTTATTATTGACAAACAAAATCTATTTTAGTGTCTTTGCGTGACTCGCGGCATTCTTTTGGTAGTATGTTCTTCGGAACACTCGTTTCTATCTAAAGACAGAGTTTAAGGAATATTACTACGATAATTGTATATTCTTAATACATATTTAAATGTTGCCTGAAGAATTTCTTAGTTGTAATTATGTATTTAGAACCTCGATTATCCCGGCTTATTGGGGATGAAGGTGGTCCGGATGGGGAAAACTCCAGAGCAGGCATGGGGAACCTTTCTATTTCAAAAGGCCACATTCACTTATCTGATTCAACATGAGGCTGCAGTAAAGAAAACTTTGACACCCCCCCTATAAATTAAATATTTTGATTTTAAAAAATATAGAAAAAATGCATATTTACAAAAATTGGCATCAGTCAAAAGCCCGCACTAGAATAGCCAAAAAGCTGCATGCGGCCTTAAGGCCGCAGGTTCCCCATGCCTGCTCTAGACAATCGAAAATATCGTAAATAACAGGAAAGATGAGCTTCAATATTGAATAATTTTTTTCATAAATAAAATCTTTTTTAAAATTTTTGCTTCAAGCCAGCAGTTCTTTTTGAAGCTGCCAAATGTGGAATACAGCAAGTGTTGATCGTGATGACTCATATTCTTTCAGGACATTGTTGAGAAGAATGCATAAAGCAATAACTGGTATGCGTTACAACGTAAGGGTGGTGACTGACCGGAGCATTTCGTCGTAACTTAACATCGTAACATCGCTCGCGACGAGCATCCGAAACTATGGATGGAGCGCCCGGCTCGCTGTACTGACTGTACGAATGCTCGCATCGTAACATGTTACGTTATGACGAAACCAAAATGGCTCCGGTCAATCACCACCCTAAGGGCGCTTGTCCACTACCCGGAATCACACGGAATTTTACCGTCCGGCACATCATTTAGTGTTTTAAAATGATGATTGGATTGGCTTGTGCTTTTGTCCATATTTCTTCGGATCGGTGCGTGAACACGTTACACGTAAATTCGATCACGCTAAACTGTCGTAGTCGTTTTCATTTTTCAAAACCGGACTGCCGGACAGTGAAATCCCGTCTAGTGGACAAACGCCCTTAGAATGGTAAATGCATTTTGCTTCATTTAAATCAGTAATTTTTTATCCGGATAATAGAGGTCCGGTTAACCAAGGTTCTGCTGTACTATTAACGGGATGATATTTATTGACTGTTAAAATGTTGAATCAACTAAATATCTGTGGTGATTTAGGCCAATAAGTGACAATGTGTTTGGTATGGATGTGGAATTTGCACCACGCAGCTGTTAAACACATACATAACTTTTATCTCTTAATTTTAGTCCAAAGGAAAAATTTTCTTGTCCAAAGTTTCTGGGAAAATTTAAATTATCGTTCAAATTTAAAAGCTTCTATCGTACTATCCTTTTCCATGCTAATATTTTCAATCTCCCCGATCGATAGATTTCATGAAAATTCTTGTAATATTAGAAAAATAAGTGGTTTAAGCAATCCATTTTTAATACAACTTCGTAAAAAAAAGTTTATCCTTTTTAATACATTTTTTTCAAAATAATACCAATAAAATTTAATTCATTTCTAAAATTTAATTTATTTCTTTGCTTGTGATGAATGACAGTGTATGTACTTTATAGATAAGAATTTAATTTAGGAATTCACATACTAACCCAACCAAACACCTCATATATTATGGGAAACTAATTTTTTTTTAAATTTCTTTAGTTTATATATTTACGTATATTGTAACATAGTGTTCATTTAGCACATAGAATTTCCAGATTTAATTATATAGATGTTACTCTGAATTGGCACACAAAGCATGAGGTTGATGACCTCCATCTTCTTGTGATTTACAATTAAGATGCACTGCACTAAGAGTAACAACTGTAATAAATTATAAATTTGATTTCAAATGCGGTTTAGATGCATTTTTTTTTAGTTATGGCAATTTTATATGCAGCATGTATGTAATTGAATTCCTTAATTTCGTAATGTAAGAAATTACCGCACAAAAAGAAATTTAAAATGTTTTTAACAGGCGATATGTGCTTTTATTAAACTGCAATATTTCAAAACGTTTTACAGTTGTAATTTTGAAAATGTATATTTGATATTGGATTGAGCCAAGGGCATTATATAATTGGTTTATTTTTCCACAAATATCCTTTTTAAATAAAATAATTTCAAAATTCACTTACTAATTTTAATCCTGTATAATGCTGGGGTGCTCTAGTAATTTGCAACTGTGTTTGTTCATTATTTTAATATGTACATACAGTAGCTGTATTCAAGCAGTGTAATAATATGTGTTATGATACTTATACTTTAAAAAAATCTTATCGCTTTTATACGACTATATCGCGGAATATTATCTGTTATATCGTGCATGGCATAAAATTACCAAGTAAAATGATTCAAAAGATTTTTTTTTCGAACGTCCTTGCTAGACATTTTCATTGTTAAATGTTTATGAAGAATTCATATATTAGATAGATAGTGGTAAGATAGAAAAATAACATACTTTGAAAATATTTCAACACAAAATATTATATGTCGTATTTTTAAGATCCACATCTGTTGTCGTTTTATTTCATAATGTGTATAGGGTGCCTTATTGTTTTGAGACTACTCTGAAGACAAAAATCTTTCTAAAGATTTGAAATATCAGCTTAAATGTTTTAATTTTTATTATTTTATAAAAATGCAGGATTATTTGAGAATATTTCAAATATCTCAACAAAATAACTCAAAATTATTACCCGCTTAAAGATTGCAATGTCTGTTTCCAATACGTTACGTTATTTACCAACTCGCAACAAGATGTGTAGTATTTTGGAACCCTTAGTTTCAAAATATATGTCCTGAACGACTTTTATTCTGCTTTGTAAATATCTATGTTTTTATTATGCTTGATTGATTACCAAGTAATTTAACAAAACTAAAAAAAATCTTTTACGTAATTGATTCAGCTAACGGATTGATCTAACAATAAACATTTAAGTCGCTGTTATGTTTTCCATAGTTCAACTGTTGGGAGGGTTATACTATGCACTTTGATTAACCTTTTAACCGCATTCACTTTGTTCCTGAAAATACGCCCGTGCGTGGCGTATTTTGCCGTTTTTCAAACTTTTATCATGTATTTAGTTAAGAAACTATTTATTTTCCTAAACAAAAACGTTCAATGGGATTCATTGTCCCTTTTTGGTACTCTATAATACACTCGTGTCACATTATTCTTGAAATATATTGTAATATAAACAAATAAGATCGTAACATAAATAAATCAAAGCACACATCTTGTGTCACTCTTACACACTGGCGATGCGTAGCGTCGAGAGTGAGACAGATAAAGGGTATGATTATGGCGCGGACTAATTACGATCCGCAAGAAAAATCAGGGATCTGTTCTTTTATTTATCCTTGTGATGTTACAAATTATTAGTCAGATATTTCAACAGATGTCATAAGGCCAAGGATTGACGTATTATTTTATCCAAAGTTCCACACCATGAAAAAATCCCTCCAAGTTGAACTGAGGTTCGAAACTTGGAGCAAAGTAAAAAACACATACGGTTATGTCAGCCGCGTACGGGGAATGTTTTGTGAAAACACATACGGTTATGCGAGCCGCGTGGATCCGGTTAAGAATATAACAAGCTTATAATCCATACTTTAGAATTAAGTGTATTTATAAGGAATCCTAAGGGGTTTTTGTTTGAGTTTTTTTTTGTTTTAATAAAAACACTAATCTTTATGTCTTGTACTAGTCTTTAAGATTTACATTTATTTTTTTTATCAAAAAAAAAATGGGCCCGATGTTTCACAATAAATGAATGTTGTGCATATTTTATTTTGTAAAATAAATTATTGTGTATGCATTTAATTTAAAAAAATATAAAAAAACAATTAAATATGGCTTTTATTATTATTTTTAAGTTCTACAATTACCCTCAGCATGTAGATTTTTATTATGTATTTTAAATCAAACACAGATTTTTTGAGTCTACTAAGTTGTACTTTATTAAAATAAAAAAAACATAAAAATTAATATTGTGACAATTATTAGTGCACATGTTAAAACTGTTACTTAGAATTGTATAGCTACATAAGGACCGTCAGTCTATTTAATCTTCACATTCATTTGAAAATGCCATAACTAGGCGAAACAATTGTCACAATATTCATTTTTGTGTTTTTTTTAAATTAAAAAATACTTAGTCGACTCAAAAAATCTGTGTTTGATTTAAAATACATGAATTAAAATGGAGTTCTACAAATTAAACATCAAATCAATAATAATAATAAAATATTTTTAATGCCTACAATGTGAACAATGATAGTACAAATCTTAAAATTTCACAACATTTAAAAAAATAATTTTAAAATGTTATGAAATTTTGATTCCTGCGACAATATTTAAATACAAAACTTATGATGAATTAAAGCGTTTTGCTCAAAATTCAATGTAACATCGACTAAGTCCTTAGGATAGACCCTGGAAAGGATCCCTATCTCCATCTCAGTCTCCAAGCAGTTGCTGCGCCGACTTCTCACTGCCTCTGCGACCACCAAATTGAGATCTTTATTGAGAAACAAGCAAAGACCGCCATTTTATCTTCATACTTTTGCTGTCTAGTTTAAGTAGCATCATCCCATAAGTAATGTAGTATTTTTCATTTATCATATTGCATATTTTGTGCGATTATTTAGTAAAGTGAGAAAAAAAAGGATAATTTTAAAATGGAGCCAAATGCAGTGGAATGGATGCAAATTATTCATTAGTACGTTCAATCATCTGCATCTCACACCTCTGCGGATTGGAAAGGCAACCACTTCTATATAATTTTTTAAAAGGGAAAGAAAATTAATTCTTTAGAACAATACCATATGACAAAGATTATGGGTTAACCTCAAACAGCTCCATAGCCCAACTAAGGCACTTGCCTGCCTGAGAAAGCTTGATATATTTTTCTGCTAAAAATAAAAGATAATTGCGAAATTAAAATAAAGACAGCGAAAATTTATTAACTAATACGAAACGTATCGACGTGCCCTACGTAAAGTGCTCTAACTACATTTTTGTCAATTTTGAGATATTGGTGTACGATATCAACTGACCGTTATCTACAAATATAAATAAACCAAAAATATATATAAAATAAATTACGCCCAGTTTTCAGGCGTATAAGATGCCATCTACATTGAATTTTCGAAATGAACTGAACTCCTAAAACGCTAACTATGTACTTAATTTTGACAAAGTGTAAAGTTTTAGAACGATTTAATACATCATTTTATCGTGCTTTTGAATGTATAATACTAGTTTAGAATTTCAGATAAAACCGTTAATTAATAATTAAAAAAAACATTGAAAAAATCTTCTAAGCTCTCTCCTGTAAAGTAACAGATTTGCAGAGTACTTTACATAGGGGCAGTCGATATCTTGCATTAAAATCAGATATTAAATTTAAAATAATTTTTTATTTGTGCGGTGGTTTGACTTTTTGATAAAATATAACAGGATGCAGCATTCTACGGTCACAACTGTCGTCAAGAAAAGGCGATTCTGGCTAGGCCGTGTAATTTGCATGACTCCTGAAAGCCGCCATCAAGCTTGCCTCTTACAAGGCATCAGGTCCTTCATTGCTGACAATCGGTAATCCTTGTCCGAACTGGAGGATGCACTCTGTATGCTTCTCACGATACTCCATATGCTCATATGGATAAAATTGAAGAAAAGGAAACTGCGTTACTTATGCGATGACCTAATGAATATAAAAATGTTTTTGTTGGAATATTTACCATATGATTCTCATAGAATATTTTTTAAACGTTGAATGGATCTTAACACTGATTCCCAAATTCAAATAACAAATACAAATTGACTAATTTGATTATGTTCATAATTTGAAAAGGAGTGGAGGAAGCTGGTAGCGTTAGATGGCGGTTGGTTGTAAAACAGAAGAGCAGGATTGTATAATACCAATATTTTTATTTTAAAACCAGAATGTATAATTGTTGCAGAGATTGGAGATCTCTGCGGACTTCACATAAATCATCATCACATTCCTATAAACTGTCACTTTATTTGGCGGCTCACCGTTAGCTAAATAATAATGTTATATTATTATTAGGACGCATTGCGGCAACAGTACGTACATGCGAACATACTTTACAATGCTAACTCCCCCTTCCTTCTATACATTTGTATGGAACTATATTATACGGATTTAGTCCTTTTTAAGAGAAATGGAACCGCGCTGGAAAATTAGATAATCTCATTCACTCGTCTCCATTCAGCGGGAAGTAATGCTCCCGTTGTATAAAATTGCTTACACAGTAACAGCGGTGTAAAACATGATAATGGCGACACTAAGGTAGCTCTGCGGGCAGAACCGTGCTGTCCCCGTCGCCTCTGTACAGGGGACGCTACTCAACTCGGGAGACAACTCCGCGCTAGTCTTTACTTATCCCTATTTCATAGCAAAATTATAAATTACACCAGTCCTCTTCCTCCGCGAGTGAATATGGATGTGTGATAGTAGAGTGGTGCAGTGGAGGGTTCCACCCGCCAATGATCATATATGTACAAACACTTCCTCCCTCTATATATGTATATGTATATATATTTATATATATAGTGATCACTTGAACCTACAGGTATGGGTAATTCTATTAAACACCTAATCAACTTTAACACATAAACATATGAAGCAAAATCAAAGTTATTTTTATACAAACATACGTATGTAAGCGTACGCCTTACTTAACAATTTCAATCAGTTAATCCAACTTTAGACAACACCATAAAGAAACATGCCAAATGATCAAATCAACAAGTCGCCAGACAGCGAGACTACCCACTAAACAAATATATTCGGGAGACCATGTACGTGTACCGTAAACAAAACGGGAACTCTCATTTCCTTTGGCCGTCCGACTAAACAATTGAATACTTCATTCTGTACATTTGTAATGCGCTAAAAGTCCATTCATTACAATAATTACAAATATTAGCTTTGACACAACAACTTAAACTACAAATCGAGGATATATTCCGAACAATTTTAACCTTTTCAACAAAATTCCAATCCCGAGTTTGGTAAATTATTTATATTTTAAAAGTGCACAATTATATATTTTGTAATTTAACACACTTAACATTTAAATAAGGTTTACACGTCGGCTTCAAAGCAAAGTGCCCTAACTCAATCTGGACTTACTTTATATGGTCGAGTGAAAACATAATTTTACCATGAAGTGTAATGAATAGATTCCAAAAATATATTTTGTTGTATTGAATGTAGTTGTATGTAGGAATACAATAAAGTATATTCTTGGAACTGAACAATTTCATTTGATTGTAAAATTATAATATTTTTGCACTCTTCTGCGAGGTGAGTCCGGATGAGGTAAAGACAAACTTTTGGGAATGGATTTGATTGGTTCCCTAGAATTTGTAATCAACAGACTTTTAGCGTAGCTTGTTTGTCCGGATAATAATGGTAAATAAAGATAATTATGCGAGCACTCTAACAGAAAACACATTCACTCTCCGATCAGAAATATACCTAAGGAAAATATAACAGGGTGTTTGAAATGCTTTTGTCCGTAATTGTAGTCCGTAAATAGGCATGGTTAGAACCACAGCTTACACGTTAAATGGCCTAACTCGGTACCGCACTAAGGTAGATATATAGCGAATAGCGCTCGGCCGCATCCGAGGATAAAAACTATTTCCGCGAGATCGTTATCAAATTATTTGGTCGATAAAAAAACTGTAAAATTCATTTCCTTTCTATCTGTCGTACCGAGACGCACCTTCATATTTGTACAAGAGCGGAGATGCGGAAAGGGGTGCAGACGGTCGCGGGTGGCGGGCAGCGAGTGAAGAGCACGAAGCGTCCGTCCAAGCCATACTGTACAGCCGACTCCAGACTCTACAGGAGGAAATAAACTGGACAAGCGGGTCTCAATGTTCAAACGAGGCCAATATTTATTCTTTCCAGTTTTATCCGTCGTGTTATATTATACATACATTCAATTTTACTAATTAGTGTTAAACATATACAAGTATAGTGGTGATAGTGGCTTTATAACGCAAGTTTTCAAATAGGTTACACTAGATAAAGGAATAGTTTGCAAATTCGTCTCCCCGAAGTGATGCTCGATACTAGACGTACTCAAAAATAAAGAAAAGTATGTACATTGGATACATTACAGTATGTATATAATCTCACATAGAAAAGCTGTCGGATTGAATTACACGGTTACCACTACTTAGTTTGGCCATTTCCCTATCTGTGGAGAGTAGCGAGATATGCTCCTCGGCTGAGAGATACGCTCTACCTACAATTAGCGTTAGTGTTAAAGCACGGAAAGTCGCTACGAGATGTGGTGCGCTGTGACAGTGGGACCGCCCGCGCCCAGCACCCGGCGGCCTGCCCGCACGGCGCATCACTTGGCGCCGCCCGACACCAGCCCCTTGCTCTTGTGACTCACTTCCAGCTCCGACAGCCGCTTCCAGAGCTCGTCCCTCTCCTTCTCGCGTTTCTTCTCTCTGCAATGCACAACACAAACCGAGATAACGACACAATTACAGGGAGTGGTAGGTACTGGTGACCGATGACTAGATCAAGAGGAAGGTAACTCACTTCTGGCGCTCGGCCTTGTAGCTGGCCGTCAGCTCGTCGAACAGTTTGGAGTTCATCTCCATGAAGGTCTTGAGCACGTTGTAGACGAGCGCCACGATGGTCTGGTTCCAGTGCTCCTTGCTGATCCGGTAGAGCGCCGGGAACATGATGGGCATTATCATCTGGTTGTTCTCCTCCATCAGCGACATGACGTACTCGTTGTTCCAGATGTAAAGCGCCCGTTCCGCCACCTGCAAGACAACTTTCCATCAACCTACCGCTCAATCGCTACTAGCGTCGCGGTAGCATCGCTCGGAGACCACATTACCTGAAAGTGGGGGCTGGACACGCACCGGGAGATCTGCCGGAACAGGGGCTCCTGTATTTTAACAAACTGTGATGGCTCTATAACATCTAGGATTTCTTCTATTTCTCCCAAAAACATAACCTGTCAACAGAAAAACAACTCTCATTAGTTGGTCCACTCAGTAATCAATATGTAAACCCATTATAGTGACACCAAAAAAGTGGAAAGGAAAAGTCTCACTTTGAGTCATTGCTGGTATTTTTATATGTAAATAAATTCAGTGCTTTCAACTCACTTTAATATGAATAACTACAATTCTATATTATTTATTATGCTTGAAAATTTAATAGAATTTAAACAAAGCCTGTCTGGTGATCTTCAAAGACTAACACGTTTGTTGGATTCTTTCGATGGCAGGTTAAAGGTATAAGAACAAAACAATCTATACAAACACTCTAGACAAACAGAAAACATCATTGCCGAGATGAATGATAGATCAAGAGAAAACATTGTAATAATCTTCAAGGTGCAAGAAGTACCCGCTTCAACCCATACTCATAACTTAAATGAGACAGATAATGTACAAATCGATAAGATTAAATGATCAAATCAAAAAGTCTAACTAGGCACTAATCCTAACAATAAACCACACCCTATCAAAGTTATACATATTTAGGGACGCCTGGCAATAAAAAAAAATACTTAAAGCCAGAAGACTACTAACAAATAAGGAAATATATATAAAAAACAACCTCACGCGTGCTCAACAGAAATATTTATTCCAACTTAAGAAAGAGTGGGAAGAAAGGATAAAAGGCGGTAAAGGTAAATCTTACAATAAAATATATACACGGATGTCCTAATATTATTCAAACGATTTTAAAAAAACTAAATAAATATGATATATATTATATCAATGTGCCCTACGTAAAGTGCTCTAATTACATTTTTGTCAATTTTGAGATATTTGGTGTATGTTATCAACTGACCGTTATCTACAAATATAAATAAAAAAATATATATATAAAATAAATTACGCCTAGTTTTCAGGCGTATAAGACGCTATCTACATCGAATTTTCGAATTGAACTGAACTCCTGAAACGCTAACTACTTAATTTTGACAAAGCATAAAGTTTTAAAATGTTTTAATACATTGAATGTATAATACTAGATTAGAATTTCAGATAAAACCGTTAATTAATAAAAAAAATATGTTGAAAAAATCTTCTAAGCTCTCTCCTGTAAAGTAACAGATTTGCAGATAGAGTACTTTACGTAGGGGCTGTCGATATGAATGTGAGAGGTTTCAAATCTAAACTATATGATTTAAAAACATCATTACTGTCTCTCAATCATGATATTATGTCTTATAGAAACCTGGCTAAACAACAAAAAATTTCAATTGGATAAATTCTATCAAGACACTATACTGTTCTCTTGTTAGAAGCAATCTAGAATATAACTGGCCAATATGGTCTCCTCACTATAATATACATTCTCAAAATATTGAAAAAGTTCAAAATAAATTTTTAAGATTTATTAACTTTAAGACGTCTATTCCAATTCACAATATTAACTACAATTTTCTTTTATCAAGCCTAAAATTAAATTCACTTTCAGAGAGAAGAACTATTAATGACCTTATAGTCCTATTTTATTTATTGTTTCGGCATTAACTTTGTGGTAAGACATGTTACAATGATTAAAGAAAACACTTAGTTTTTTACCACTTGAGTTTTATTATAGACTACATGTTTCAGAAGTTAAACTTCCATCATTCATTTCACTCTCGTAAATTAAAATTATTACACCTTGCTCCATATAAAGGCCAAATTATGAATTATCTTGAAAATTTAGAAATCCAAAAAAACCTGAATTCTAATAATAATTTATTAAATAATATATTGTTTCAAAATTATTCACCATTGCTTTCCATTTTTCCTTTGTTTTCAAACTCCGTCCCTTGACTAACCCCTTCCCCTTACTTTCCCCTCTCCTTATTTATAGAACAATTTTATATTTTATATTTTAGTTATCATACAGACCTGAATGATGGAAGTTTAACTTCTGAAACATGTAGTCTATAATAAAACTCAAGAGGTAAAAAACGAAGTGTTTTCTTTAATCATTACCTTATAATCCTATACAAAATAATTCATTCTAAATACTACTGACCTTTTAAACTTAATTCATTTTAGAGTACCTTCAAAAAGTACAAGATGTACTGATCTGTTTCACATTCCTACTACTTCCGCCAATTACCATAAATTTGCTACCTTACCAACAATCCATAATCTTGGTAACATCCAAAGTATGGCTTCAGATACTTTTTCTAATTCCTTATCTTCCCATAAACTGGCATTACACAATAGATTTCTTACTTGAATTTTACTTATAAAAGCCCTCGAGGCGTTTATGTGAATAAAATAAATAAAAAATTTAAGCATTCACCCAAATGTATGTTAGGGGTCATAATGCAGCAAAACAAATTGTGAGATTTCTGCGTATTCACCACAGCTAATTCAATTAATTCAGCCATTTTAAGATTGTAAGGACCAAAATTCAAACCACAATCTAAAAAAAATATTTGTTCAGTAATAAGAAAATCTAATTTACAGTTATTAATCTAATTTCGATTAGAAAACAAAGCTCTCTACACATAAAACATTGTTTTTGCATTGAAAAATTAAGTTTTTCTTTGTATCTCTTAATGTTTTTAAAAGTTATTATAACATAAATGTTGAATTGTTTAATTGGCTTTATTTTTATTAATGTAACTATGTTTGTTAACGCAATGTAATGTTTATTATTGTTGATGTAAATATTGTTTATTATATACTTTTTTTAATGTAAAGCTGTACAATTCCTAAACAAATAAAATAAATAAATAATTATTTGCTTTTGAAAAGCAGTTATTGAATGGTAAGGAGTTAAAAAAATATTTAAAAATATATTTTCCACATATATTCTAAAAAACAAAAAAATATCCAACATATATATAATAAATTTTTATATTGAGCGTGAGCACACGACCAGCCCAGAGCGTGGCTGAACGCATTCTGATCTGAACGCTGGAGACAAGCTTGAGATCTGGGCCTTAACTCTGTCCAAATGGTAAGATAATTTTTATATGCCTAAAGTATGATGCGATACAAAGTAATCCTTCAAATTGTGACATGGATGTCTGGTAGTACGGTTCGACTGACCTCCTTCTGGGAGCAGGTCTTGGGCCAGAACTTGAGCAGGCCGCGCACGACGGGCTCCGTGAGCGTGGCGTCCTTCTCCAGGAACTGCACGACGCAGTAGGCCAGCTGCGCGTGGTACAGCGCCAGGCACTTGACCTTGTGCAGCGGCAGCAGCACCTTCACCAGGAACTGCTTGTGCTCCGTCTTCAGCGGCAGGGCGAACCCGTTTATTATGCTGCAACACCACAACACCACACTCGTCAAACTACACCCCAAACCGCTTACTTACATCATAACTGATAACACGACTGTGGAGTTATATTTCCAATATTCACAAAAAATCCTTTAATTGCTAATCTGTTATGTTTACTGTATTCCATCAAAATCCTAATAAACCCTTACTGGTCCAATGTTGAATCTCATTCGACATCGTCTCTCTAATTTGACATTTTTTTCATCATTAGTATTATTCATTTAAATTTCAAGCATACATTTTAGTCATTCGTATCTATTACAACAGTATGTGGGAGCAGAGGACAAAATATTTTTTTCCAGTTGAAATGTAACTGTCTACCTAGTTTTTGGGGGACCGGAAAGGGTTGCGACAAAATGTGACCAATCCTGTGTTAAACCAATATGAAATCATTAAATCGCACCAAAACGTAACAATTTTACAGGCTAGAATTCCTGATTATCATTTAAAATGGAAATGTAATGTTTTGATGAGGACATCCATAACTTATATATTTTAACTGCAGACAGTTGGTAGAATTCCATATTGAATTGTTGGGTAATATATCCAAAATAAAAACAAGGTTTTTGTTGGATTGAATTCTACATTTATTTATGTATATCTTAATACGTGACGTGTTTCGTCTTCTTAGGACATTATCAAACACTACTAGTAGTGTTTGATAATGTCCTAAGAAGACGAAACGCGTCACGTATTAAGATAAACATAAATAAATGTAGAATTCAATCCAACAAAACTTTGTTTTATTTTGGATATATTACCCAACATCCATAACTGTTTAAAAAACTGGGAAATTTTAAGATTGAACAAAATGTATCAAAATAATTTTAGATAAATGAGAAGAACCATTTGGGTGTGGACAAAAAGGTTGAAAAACTTGCATAGCCAAATTTTTGCAGGAACAGAAATCTGTTTGAAAATGATGCGGAATGCATCGAAACACAGTGTCACAGTGGATTTTAAGAAATAGTGGTATATACTAAGTAAAACATTAATTGAAAATGAATAGAAATCTAGCTGTGGCAGAGCAGGTGAACAGAAAGCCTGACTCAGTGTTTGCAACGCTAACCATGGGATCATAATCCGACTTGGTTTGGTTTCCGTTGCTCGAGATTTGGCCCTGACAACTGGCATCTCAATCGAGCGGACACGTTATGTTCAGTAGGGAGGATCTGCCGAGAATATAGTGCAATAGTTTTGAGACTAGAAAGAATGTGTATTTTATTACGCATTTTTTTTTATTGTTGCGCAGTATGATCAATAATCCTGAAATTATCCGGAGCATTGGTCTGTAGTTCCCGATAGTTACCTAAAACAGCGTCGGCATAGATTGTTTCACATTCCTATACACAGGACCAACCTGCCAATGGTTATGCCTGTAGGAAGAGCTACCGCTATGTTGAACAATATCACATTGGATATTGATCTGTTTCATGTGTCCGAAGGAGTCTTCCGAAGCGGGATTCTTCTACACATTTAACAAGAGTCTTCTTGCTTACTTTTTAATTTGTTTTTTTAATGTATACGCCTTTAATGTTAGTTTGTTATGTTTATATTAATTATTGAATAAATTGAAATTGAAAATTGAAAAAAATTGCTCAGTATAGTGCTGACCTGCCCAGGATTTCGAGCAGCTCGCCGACGCCGTTGAAGTGCTCCGTCTCGTACACGAAGCGCAGGAAGATGTTGTTGATCTGCTTGCGGATGAAGGCCCGCAGGCCGAGGAACTTGCCGTAGATGCGGTGCAGCACCGTCTTCAGGAAGTCTCGCTCGCGGGGGTCCTCCGAGTCAAACAGGTCCAGCAACTAGCGACGGGCCAAAACAATACCGTACATTTACGTTCTACTAAAAAATTGTTTATAAATGTGTAATGGTCAGCACGCTCGGCTACCGTTCTGGAGGTCCTGGGTTCGATTCCCAGGTGGGGTCAAATAAATATAAGTGATTTTTTCACTCTAATATTTATTACTAACATTTATTAATAACACTCAATATTACCCTGGACTGGTACCTGAAGCGGAGGGCTGATCACCTTTCCTTCATGTGTTAATGATCAAGATAACACTGCGTTTATATGATGCAGTGCCCTATGCACCATTGGGGGGCGGATAAGGGTTTGAAGTGAAGTAAAAAAAATTGTAAAAGTAAAACACTTGTTTTTTACCACTTGAGTTTATTTTATTAGAACTAGATTCGCGATCTATGCTTCCATCTTCAGGTCTAAATATAAACAAGTGTTTTTCTTTTACAGTTTCATCATGTCTTACCACAAATTGAATGCCGAAACAAAAAATAAAATACACTCTACTAATTAACACATTTCAGACGGGTGTTTTTTTTTACGCTGGCGACGGGGTTTAGTAATTATGTACACATAGTTAAGACCTTAACAAAGAGATTGGTACATAATATTTACATAAAACATTGTATAATTCCTTCTATTTCTTAGAAGGTAAAAATACTCTTTCCGTCCTTAAGCATGAATTGCCAAAGGGTAGAAATACCTTTCCCGTCCGAAGTGTGTTAATACACGTATGATAGATGCCAAAAGATACAAAACAATGTATCATAGATATTTGAATGGTGAAATAAGAAAAGAATGCAAGGTATTGTCGATAAAATTAAGAAAGGTGCGTTGAGACGGTTTGGACATGTGGAATGAATGAAAGAAAAAAGAAAGGTAAAACAAATTTCATGAGAAGAATATAATTGTAAATAGGAGCAGAGAAAGACCGAGGAAGTCCTGGCATGATCAAGTAAGTCAAATACTTCAAGTAGTCAGGTCGGGAGTCAGAAAAATTGACAGGTATGTATGAGGAGATGCATGAACGTGGAAGAGGCGAAGAATGTTTGCAAAGACAGAGTGGTATGGCATTCTATTCTCTCTGCCTACTTCTGCAGAAGCAGAGTGATGGTTAGTAAGTTTGATTAATAGAAACCCAGACGCAACACAGTGCAGATTCCCATACTTTGTGATATATAATTTTATTGACAATATTTTTTTGGCAGTTGGCATCATTCGAACTTCAATATCTCTGGATTAAGTATTGACATTGAAATGATTTTTATCTGAAAACATAACTTAGTCCATATTATCGACATCTATGGATACAAACCTGAAAAAAAATATGCTTTTGTACAAATTAGATGCTTAAATTCAGCCACGTTGATCTCGGCAGTTGCCGTAATCAGATAAAATAAATATAGTGAGACGCATGGTATAAATATTTGTTTTGAGTGATTACATATGTCATCTTCTTTAAGCTTAAAAGAGATAACTTATTATCAGAATGGTTAGCAACTTACTAAAATATCTGTTATTGTAATAAAAAATCAATGATTCTCAAGTGATTTAAATAAATAATAAAAGATGTTGTCATTGCACTGTGTGGTGTAAATGTGTCACAACTGATTTGAAACGCAGTGACAAAGTTTGAAAAAATTATGTAGAAAATACAAACAAATAAAATTACTGGTGAAAAATTATTACTTCATGTCAGAAATTTATGGTGAACATTCTCCATTCATTCAAGTAATTATTAAAAAAAAAAACTAAACTAAATAACCATCATGCCACTTCTCCGCAGGGGTAGGGAGAGAGAATTAAATGCCACACTAATGTGTCTTTGCAAACAATCTTCGCTTCTTACACATTCATACATCGACTCATACATACTCGCCGATTATTTCGAGTTCTATTTTTAAAAACTTGACTATGCCAAGTTTTTCTCAATCCTCCTCTGCTTCTATTACCAACCTCATTCACCTCATAAATTTGTTTAAATATCCTTTCTTTACTCATTCGATTCACATGACAAATCATCTCAACTTATGTCTTTCTTAATTTTATCGATAATGCTTATCTCAGCATTCTTTCCTTTCATCATCATTTGAACATCTATAATACGTTTTGCTTCACATTAGTCTGAGAGAATGCATTTTGACCGCATTAAGTATACTTTCATCCTTCTTTTGCCAACTCCATGCATCGCTTCCATACATTAGGGTTGGAACCAGGACTCTGTTGTGTACTGCCAGTTTGTCTTTGATAGGTTTTTATTTGCTAAAATTGATTTCAGTGCACCATTAATTTTGTTCTCAGTATTCACTTTCAAGTGTTTTGCGTTTATTTGTGATTAGTATACTGAGGGTCAGGTGGCGTTATTTGTGATTATTATACTGAGGGTAGGCTGGGGTTACTTGTGATTAGTATACTAAGGGTCGTGTGGCAGACCATCCGACTATAATTAGGGTCGGAGATAATGAAAAAACCACCCGACAACAATATGCCTTTTTATAACTTTAACTTTTCCGGGAGTACGGTAGTATATGTACTACAGTATGAATTTTTCTCAAAGGAGTATGGTAGTACATGTCGCTCATTCCTTTCAACGTCATATATCAAAAAACTTGATTTTTCAGGAGATCGTTTTTAAAGTTTAAAAAATAAATATCAAGCCACTTATTGAACTTTTTACTGTGCAACAGATCTTTTGAGATAAAACCTGAATGTTTTTTCTCCTTTTGAAAAATATAATATATTTAAATAAATAATTATATAATACATTTTCTTCAAAATGCAAAAATAGCACTTTCTGCCATGTAGCGGGTAAATATTAAGTTAAAAATATGCCAATTTTGCTGGGATATATTACGTTTTCTGGGCATTCCAAAAACATGCACAACTGAAAATTGACGATTTTTGATATATGACGTTGTTGAAAGGAGTGAGCGATGTACTAAATTGAATAAAAAGGGAGAGAAAAAGTATCTTTTTTGTTAATTGACGGTTTGCAACCCCTGGATTACCACTTTTCTTTGGATAAAATGTGGAAATCGTAAGTAATATTTTTTACCCATTTTAAAACATTTCATCTGCATAATTTAATTTAATGAAATTTTTTTATTTAAAAAAAAAAAAAACTCACTCATGGATCGGATACAATTAAATAAGTCACTCCTGGAAAGGTTTTTTTTTTTTAATAAAAAAAGAGAAATATTTGTGTTTTTATTATTTACACAAATATTTCAATTTCATACTATTTCTGTGAGCCTATGCGGCTCATTATTAGAAATAGGTATCAAATTGTGGTAGAGTGGGTTAGAACCGAGAAACTCTGACTTAAGAGTCCGCGACACTAACCACGGGACCACAACCTGACTGATAAGAATAAGTTGCACAATGAGTAGTTGGGTAGTGTAACAGGGTGGCTACCTGCAAGACAAACTTCTGGTCGATGACCTTCTTGCCGATGGTGGGCTGGAAGTCGGAGGACTCGAGGAAGCGCAGGAAGAACTCGTAGACCAGCTGCAGGTGCGGCCAGGAGGCCTCCAGCGTCGGGTCGTCCTCCTCCGGGTCGAAGTCGGGGTTCTCGCTCGGCGGCAGCGTGCGGAACAGGTTCGCCGATATCTGCAACCGACCACACAACACCCTACCGTTAATTCCGTCGTATAACAACTTATCCACTAGCACTCAGTATGCCTTAAGGTGGAGACTGACCGGAGCATTTCGTCGCAACATAACGTTGTAACATTGCTCGCGGCGAGCATTACCGAGCATCCGAAGAAACTATGGATGGAGCGCTCGACTCTGTGTACTGACTGCCTGAATGCTCGCATCGTAACGTGTTACGTTACAACGAAATGCACCGGTCAGTCTTCACCTTTACAATTCAGAATACAGAATTCAATCACAGGCTGACTAGAAGTCCAATTTTTTTAAAGAATATATTTTATATTTTATATATATGATATAGGATATTTTTTAATTATTTAGAATACATATAGAAAAAATACTTTTATAATTTTTTTGTAACTCCTTACGTTTCAATAACTATTTTCTTTTCAAAACCATATAATTATTTCAAAGAAAAACTACTTTTTTAATGCAAAAATGGTGTTTAAAAATAAAATCAATTATGTAAAATGTTACTTGGATTTAGAGAAAATTAAGTTGCGACTTAACTATAAAAAAATGCTAGAACCAAATTATGAAAAAAATTGTATACTGTTTTTAATGTTTAATTTTCTATTATCAACTATTTTTGGCACTGCACTTAGTTTTATAGAGAAAATTTTAATCAATTAACCCATCATTTTTGTTTTACATGCAAATATTGTATTTTTTTGTTTGTTATTAGCTGTTGTTATCCTTGAAATTAATTAAAATTACATTATAAATATATGCAATCTCCATCGGGTCATATCTCAGCAGAGATCATCTAATATGCCGGGCAAGTAGGTTAGTATCTGATAGGCAGCCAGAGATAGGCACGCATTACGTCACGCGAGTCTCTTCTTATCACAGTGCTGCTCTACTAGTGTGTGGCAGATAACACTTCACGGCGGAATATCTCACCATTGTACGCTCCCATCAGTCACACTACTCACATCTGTTCAGACAATGTCACAGAATGTAAAGTAAGCCTGGCTGAGTGTTCTCACAGCGGTGCACGAGCTATTAAACTATGCATAGCGTATAACGCCTATTGAACAATTGAAAATGTGGTATTCAAATGATTTTTTTCCGTGAAAACAGAAACCTTTTTTTTACACTCATAATGTTAGAATCTATACAAGGTCTCCAGAAAGGGTGTGCATGGTTAGTAAGTTGAAAAGTCAGGCTACCACACACATGATACCCGGGTTCAACTTCCGACTTTAAACACAATAAATATAATCTTCCAATATTCATCAATCATTTGTATGGGATTATTTAAATTCTTGAATACTGAAAAATGAAACTATGTTATCACATAAACCAGCCTAGCCTGTTACAGGTTGTAAGCCTACGACATTCTTCTTGATATATCCATATAGAGATAAAACATCAAAAAAATATTGATAAAAATAACTCCCAAGTTGAAAAAACCCAGAAATTGTGAACAAAGATTTGACACACTCAAAATATTGTGAATACATATGATTTTTGCATCATATTTCATACATATATATAATAATTATGTTAATTTGCCATCCCAAGTGTAATGAATGAGTTCATAATATGCCTTTGTGGATATTGTATTCCCACAATACACAACGCGGGCAATAAATCAAGATTGCTAAGCCATCTTGGATAGTGATACATCCGCCAAAATTTATATTTCAAGTAAAAATTACTACACAAAAGTTCAATTTTATATCAACGATTATGTCAGTTGCAACATAATGAAGAAATGTCACAGGGAATTAGAAATTAAGAATTTAATACATCGGCTACTGATAAAAGTCACGGCTAACGAATTATAGAACATAAGAGTAATTTCATTTCATTTAAGAATTTATGGGGCTGGACATGCGGCAGCATTGGAGTACTGCGATTATTGAATTTATTGGAAATTCTTCAATAAACCTTCGTCCTGCCTACATCCCAACTTATCATCTTTGTAGACTGCTGGGGTCAGCTCTCCTCGTCCTCAGGTTGTTGGTACTTCTATGATGGACGTCACCTAGGCCATGTCTTCGAATCATGTTTTCTCTTTGGATGCTTCATGAATTTTCTCATGAAATTCTTCAATAAATGACGCATTTTTACCTTTTTAAAATGTTTTTTACTATAATTATAGTCAGATTTGTTTTAATTTTTAAAATTACGTTAAGATTTTTTACATTTTTTATTTCATCTGTTTTGTTTATTGAACTGGACTTTAAAATTATGTAAACAATTTCAATAAAAAGTAAAATAACCTGATATTATTCGTTTTTTTTTTTAAACATGAGCATATGAACTAGATAACACCATTCAATCAAATTTTTCTATATTTTTGATTTTTGGGAATTTTTTTATTGCTCGACTATCGGTACCGGATGAAACCGGAAAAGCCATACAGATGGCTCCAGTCATCAGGAAAACATAAATGTATCAAGGAATGATTATATTCTAGGTATTCTTATTAACGATCATTGGATTAGTTATCAGAGCACCCGTCGAGACGCACACGCGGAGTGTGACGGCGGCTCAGTAGATAGGCATTTGGGATTGTTATCTCCTTATCTTTGCTGGATTTGTGAATTCATTCTCGATATTATCAAATTTTTCATGTTATCCGCATGTCGTAATGTTGTAAGAACCATTCAAAGGTTAAGTGTAAGTTCAGTGTAAAAAATATACAGACATTTAATAAAATTTAATTAAAAAATCCAAGATATTTCACATTTTTGCAAATATAAATAATATATTCCCATACAATAGAAAGTCCATATAGATGTGAAAATAAGTCGGTAATTTTCTAAAGGCGCTGGAAAGTTCTAGGGGTGGCACTATAGACTGTGAGAAAATGTGTGCAATATGTGCCAGGGGGCAAAAACTTTAACGCAAAAAATATCAAAAATGGAAACTAAATCAAATATTCGATTTAGTTAAATGATTTTAAATTTTCAAGACTTTTGCGAAATAAAATTCACCATATTTAAAATAAAAGGAAATGTCCCAATAATCAGGATGAATGGCAATACTACTCAAAGGACTATTACCACTAGTTTCAAATATACATTTGAATTTAAAATGTCTTTTTTGGAGACCCCAGCGAAGTCAGAAGTGGGTAAGCTGGTACTACTGGTAGGTAGGGTAGGTGGTTGCGTTTTTATATGTCACGCGGGTAAGTTAGAATAGGCACTGCTTTTCTACCTATATGGAAGAATAAGACCTGTATAAAGAAGATAGCATGATGATTTGTACAATATTTTCAGTGTGCCCAAATACTTGCTCACAAATCTGGATTATCTCCACTTGGGAGTTATTTTTACAAGGCTGAAGAAGAAGACCCTGGACTGATCACCTATCTATGATATCGCTCACTCATAAATCAAAAAACTTGTTTTTCAGGAGAACGTATTTAAAGTTTAACAATATAACACAATGTATTAAAAATAAATATCAAGCAACTTATTGAACTTTTTACTGTGCAACAGATCTTTTTAGGTAAAACCTTGAAGTTTTTTCTCCATTTGAAAAATATTTAGTTTATTTAAAAAAATAATTAAACAATACCTTTTCTTCAAAATGCCAAAACAACATTTTCTGCCCTGTAGCGGGTAAATATTAAGTTAAAAATATGCCTCTTTTGCTGGGATGTAGTACATTTTCTGGGCATTCCGAAAACATGTTCATGACGTTCTTGAAAGGAGTGAGCGATATGTGATATTGAGGGTTGGGAGAAGTTATGGTTGTTTACCATTTTGATGATCTCCGGGTAGACTGGATCCGTGAGCACGCCCCGGCCGCCGGTGATGTAGTCCACCAGCTCGTTGAGCGACGCCCGCTTGATCTCCTTGCCCTTGAGGTCGGCCACGGGGTCCATGAAGTCGAAGGCCACGCAGCACTGCCGCAGCTTGCGCATGAACAGCTCCTCCTGCTCCCCGCTCGACACATCTGCAATACACGCCGCAACCACATTACCACACAGGCACCACTCAAACTACCCACCACCACTCCAAGGACCTTGACATCATATCAATTTATTCTGTACATTAACCCTTACTGGTCCAATGTCGAATCTCATTCGACATCTATTTTTTCCTCTTAGGTCCCATGTCGGATGTTATTGGACATTTTTTTCAACATTAGTATTATTTATTTGAATTTCGAGCTTACATTTTTGTCACTCGTATCTATTACAACAGTATGTGGAGCAGAGGACAAAAGATTTTTTTGCCAATTTGAATGTAACTGTCTACATAGATAATTTATTTTTTAATTTTGGGGGACCGGAGAGGGTTAAAAGCATTGTTAACTTTGTGGTATGGTAATACAACACTCTCCTTATCATTCATCCTTCACTTCACATTCAACATTCACATCGTTGTACTACACAAAGTGAATGATGAATGATAAAAAGAGTGTTTCATATCAATTCTTTATTTTTAGTGCTTTCACACAAATCTGGATTGATGTAATATATTGAATCCTTTGTATTGTTTTTGGGGATCAACCTTATTAATTTATTATTAATTATACACATCCACTATCAGTTTTAAAACATAAACTAAATATGCTATAAATCCTTGTACATAATAGATAGGCATGGAGATTTTCCTAAGGCAAGTAATAAATATTATTAATAACGTCCAAGTGACTTTTTACGGGACCTTGACTTCATATCAACTCTTTATTTTTAGTGCTTTCACACAAATCTTGATTGATGAAGATATTAAATTCATTGTATCTATTGTATTGTTTTTAGGGATCAACCTTATTCATTTATTTATTATCAACACACTATGGACGGGAAAGGTATTTCTACCCGTTCGATCGATTGATGATTAAGGACGGGAAGAGTATTTTTTCCTTCTGCGCCGGCATCATTTCAAAGGCAGAAAACAAGGAATGACATATTGAACGTTTTTATATATGTACCAATCTATTCGTTAAGGTCTTAATTAAATGTACATAATTATCAAATCCCACGCCAGTGGTCCGCAGGCGTAAAAAACACCCGTCCGAAATGTGTTAACTATCATTAAGACGTATAAACTAAATATGATATAAATCCTTGTACATATAGGCGAGGTGAATTTTCTAAGGCAACTAATAAATATTATTAATAACATCCAAGTGATTCTGGAATCTATCTATGACTTATGCAACACCACTTATCATGGCCCGACTTAGAGGATCCAACTTTATAAGTTTTATACCCTATTCCTACTTATGTTCGGGTTCACTTTTCATGTTTTTTTTTACAACAATAATTTATTCCACAACAAAAAATTAATATATACATAATAACAATATTCAAGGCGTATATATTAAAAGTAAGCACAAAGACTTAAAGGTGTAGAAGAATCTCGCTTCGGAAAACTCCTTCGGACACATGGAACAGATCAATATCCAGTGTGTTATTGTTCAACATAGCGGTAACTCTCTCTCTCTCTCGCTGTTTTAAGTTACTATAATTTCATGTAATTCATGAGTGAAAATTCTAAGCAAAAACGCTCACATAGGGTACGTTTTTTAAAACCTTATGTTATTAGCTATTTATCGTAGCATATAATAATTGTGTTCATGTATGAAATTAAGTACCAAATTTGTTATGACTGAGTGTCTACATTACTCACTTTAAAACATTTCATAATTGGATTATGTATTAGATGACAATGTGGGGTTTATGAAAATCAATGAACTTTAAATATTATACATATTGGTATATAAATAAGCTTTGAGGGATTTTTGTTTTAAAAATACAATGGTTTATTAGAAAATAAACCATATTTTACATTAATTTAAAGTATCGTCCAACCAAATATAAAATCTTCTCCCATATCACAGGCTGTCAACTTATGATTAAAGTTAACCCAGCTTGATACGAAACATATATCGTTAGGCAGCTTGTGCACTACACGGAATCTTACCGGCAAAATCCGGCAGTCTGGTTTTGAAAAATAAAAGCGACTACGACAGTTTAGCGTGATGGAATTTACACGCAACGTCTTCACGCACCGATCCGAAGAAAGATGGACAAAAGCACAAGCCAATCATCATTTTATCACGCTAACTGAAGTGCCGGACGGTAAAATTCCGTGTAGTGCACAAACACCCTTACTCTTTTTATTAAAGAAGATGCAAGTCTGAGCATCCCAGGGCTTACAACCTGGCAATTGGCTGGCTTAAGCGAACACTTTATACACTTGTGTAACGTTCGCCATTCTGCCCATTATTGGACATCCATATTGCATTAATTCTTGAGACCCATATATATGCATGGGATGCTCAGACTTCCATCTTCTTACATATAAAGAGGTGTTTCATATCACGTTGGGACTCCTATAATATTGACATCTCATCCGTAGGGTGTATAATCCAGTGTCTGATATAATAAATAGTATTTAAACTGTCAAGTTATTCCTGGAATGAGGAAATTTGGTTCCATTAAGCAATCCGGTTGCCCAAATATATTTTTATTTCTCACAAATTAACTAATACAACACAAACTAATACATTCTCCACAAATTGGTGACTGGTTCAACCAGAACAAATGGAAATTTGGTGGAACAAAATCTGTCAGGTAGGGTACAGCATCCTTTTTGATTGAAATTTTACAATTTTTCTTTTTCTTAAAATGTAAAATTGGCGACACGTGTTTACGATTATGTGTTTAAAATTGAATTCAATGACATTTTGTACATGTCGATACATTCAATGAAATTGTAACTCGAGATATATTATAAATTAAGTATATTACATAATAAAATAACAACTACATAGTTTTTTCCACGTATATTAGATTTGATTAGTGACCGGATTTCGTCGTTACTGACATCCTCAGACTAGTGGCTAAAATCACAAGTATGATGATGTCCGTAATGACAAAACACAGTCACTAGTCAAATAAAATATGCGCAGAAAAAAATCAGTACAAAACTTAAATCTAATATTTAGTATATAATAACGCTCACTCAAGAAAGTCATAAATAAAACGTTTTCAGGAGAACGTTTTAAGTTTAAAAATATAATACAATGTATTAAAAATATATATCAAGCCACTTATTGAATTTTTTACTCTGCAACAGATTTTTTTAGGTAAAACCTGAATGTTTTTTTCTCCATTTGAAAAACATTTAGTTTATTTTAAAAAATAATTAAACAATACCTTTACTTCAAAATGCAAAAACGACACTTTCTGTCGTGTGGCGGGTAAATATTATGTTAAAAATGTGCCGCTTTTGCTGGGATTTAGTACATTTTCTGGACATTCCGAAAACATGCACAACTGAAAATTGACAATTTTTGATTTATGAGGTTCTTGAAAGGAGTGAGCGATATATAATAAATAAGTAGTAAGTCCAAGGGAGCAAAACTGCTTGTGTTTAAAGAGGGATGTATAAACAACAATAACACCCGAGTATGTATTTGTCGTATCAATTCTGATGGCGTTGGGAATACTCTGAATTCAATGACATTTTGTACATGTTGATAGAGAGAAACAAAACACATAGTATACTTTTTCACATACCATATTTTACTACTTTTATATCTATTAGTTCCATCTTGCAGTCTTAAATCAAAATATTTTGAAAGTACATTAAAAACACAAAAGCATATTGAATGTTGCCAAGAGCATTTTGTGTATTAAAAGCGTTGTTAACTTTGTGGTATGGTATTATATTACTCACCTTATCATTCACTGTTCACATTGTGTAATACAACTTGACTGATAAGGATTAACGATGAATGATAAGGAGAGTGTTAAAATATTATAATGAAAAAAAAAAAACCTTTTTATATTATAAGTTTCCCGTTTCTCAAGTATGCCCATCACATCCGAAAGGGTTAAATTTTACATTTAAAAAAATTCATATTGTATTGATAATGCATAACAATATTGTCTCACGTATGCTGAAAGTTATAATGGGAACGATCAGAATGAAATTTTACATGACAAGCAAAAATACATACGTGCTTCAAGTTCACAACAAACTTATGACAGTATGTAATGTAATCTACGTGCGTGGAAACATCTGCTACTTACAATCATGATAATTATGATTAATTCTATTATTAGTACCATTATAAATATGAGTCGGCACAGACCATTTTAGGCTTGGTTTCCTGAATTCCACAGATTTAAGAGTAGCGAGGAGAAATTTTGTAAAATAAAAAATGAGGTATTGACTAGAGACGAAACGGGTCAAGATTTTAGCCAGATACTGGATATCTAGGAAGACTTACTATTTGGCTTCCAGATGTGTGCAAGACAGGCACCATGGCGTAGTTAGGTAGACGCTCGAATGCGAAACTGGGATCGCAGGTTTTTAAAAAAAATATATATATATATTTTTATTATTTACACAAATATTTAAATTTCATACTATTTCTGAGAGCCTAAGCGGCTCATTATTAGAAATAGGTATCAAATTGTGGTAGAGTGGGTTCGAACCGAGAAACTCTGACTTAAGAGTCCGCGACACTAACCACGGGACTGCAACCCGATTCTTGTTCAGTGCAAAAATAAACTAACGAAAGATTTATTTACAATTGGTCTGGATATTTGTGATGTATTTTTCACATTTACATTCTTTGTCCTTACTTTCCTACCAGCAGACAAGCCGTTAGATGTGGAGCCCACTTCTGACTTCCAAAAATTTTACTAGCGTGGTTATCTATCATGGGTAGAATAGTGAATGTTACATGTCGCTCACTCCTTTCAAGAATGTCATAAATCAAAAAACTTGATTTTTCAGGAGAACGTTTTTGTAGTTTAAAAATATAATACAATGTGTTAAAAATAAATATCAAGCCACTTATTGAATTTTTTACTGTGCAACACATCTTTTTAGGTAAAACCTAAAGGTTTTTTCTCCATTTGTAAAATATTTAATATATTTAAAAAAATAATTAAACAATACCTTTTCTTTAAAATGCAAAAACAACACTTTCTGCCCTATAGCGGGTAAATATTAAGTTAAAAATCTGCCTCTTTTGCTGGGATATAGTACATTTTTTGGCCATTCCGAAAACATGCACAACTGAAAATTGACGATTTTTGATTTATGACGTTCTTGAAAGGAGCGAGCGATGTGTGTAAAGTGATCACTTAACCACCCTGTGACAGGCAAGTACGAAGTCCTGTATATACCAGACTTCTATATATTCTTCTTTATCTATGTTGAGATGTCAGCTACAGAGCCCTATATGCACGAGGGCCTCTCCCGACGGAAGCTAGAGATGACGGGTATTGAAACGGTAATAGTTTACAAGATGCAACATCACACTATAACGCCTACTGTTTGGCAACAACGTACTATTTCTCGGTGGAAAATAAAACAGAATAAACACCTACACAATTAGCTTTACCTCCCGGAATAACTCAGTTTCACACAAACATAAATATACATGAATGAACGCTACACTGTCTAAAAAATATTCTTTCGGAGCATGTTTCAGTAGGCACCTTAGTAATATGCTTCATAACAAAGTATAGTAAAACCTCTATACAACGGTCTGATAGGGGGGGAGGGGGTGTCTGTTAATGCCGAAAGTCTGTTGTATAAAAATATATTTAATACAAATAAAAAAATATATATATGAACTCAGTATTTAGATAAATAATACAAAACACAAACAAAATTTGTTACTATATTGTTACGACTAGTTTCGGAAGATACAGTGATATTATTCAATAATTGATTGGGCAGTCACTTTGTGGTAAAATCTATCCATTTTTAATTTAACTTTTACATGATAAATACCACTATTTCCAAGTGAATTATTGAAACAGTGGTATTTACCAAGTAAAACTTCAATTATTAATTCCTTCCAATTTTCTCCACCTCTGTGGTGTAATGGTTAGCGTATTTACTCAATATTTATTTAATATTATTACCCTGAAACAGTCCCTGAAGCGCAGGAGTAAATTACCTTGCTTTCATTTAAGTAGCAGTCAAGATAACACTGCCATCAATACGATGCAATGCCGTATGAACCATTGGGTGCGGGGATAAGGGTTAGAAAAACTTAAATAAAAAATTAAAAAGTGATATTATTCTTTGGATGTGTCGATTTAAACTGAGCAGTATTTCATGGTATCCATTTTAAGTTACAAAGCAGACATATCACCCGTCCGGGTGTCGTACGTTGGTTTTCGAGAATACAAAAACATCATTACACAGTGGTCCGTTTGAGTTTGGTATTGTGGAAACGGCCAATTAGCACGTCGGCACACGGCGCTCCGAGCTGCTCCATCAAATTAACATCAAATTAAAGCTAAAGACTCGAGCAAGCATAATCAGATCAGACGTGGTCAGCTGAAAAGAGTATCAGTCAACAGTTTACATGTGTTTATTTATTGATTTGGGGTTTAATTTGTAGAACTCCATTTTAATTTATTATTTTGTTCACTTCCGTAGTGTAATGGTCAGCACGCTCGGCTACCGTTCTGGAGGTCCCGGGTTCGATTCCCAGGGGGGGTCAAATAAATATAAGTGATTTTTTCTCTCTAATATTTATTCAATATTACCCTGGACTGGTACCTGAAGCGGAGGGCTAATCAAGATAACACTGTTTATATAATGCAGTGCCCTATGCACCATTGGGGTGCTGATAAGGGTTTGATTTTTTTTCTATCAAACACAGAGTCTACTAAGTTGTATTTTACTTGTCACTTAGAATTGTATAGCTACATATGGACCGTAGTCCATTTGATCTTCACATTCGTTTGATAATGCCCTAACAAGGAGAGACAATTGTCACAATATTAATTTTTTATGTGTTTTTGTTAGTAAAATACAACTTAGTAAACTCAAAAAATCTGTGTTTGATTTAAAATTAGTACATGAATTTACATGTGCTTTATTATTTTCCATTAATTGATTTATTTTCCATCGCACACATATTTACGATAATGTGTCCTCACTGGGTTTTTGCGTGCCAAGGGCATAAATACTTGTTTATTGGGATATTTCTTATAATTAAGTTATTTTCTATCATGAGTCGCGCAATCATGAATGGATGACATGGCCGAATGATAGTATCTATTTCAAATCTACCCACCTCCATTATGCATTAATTAACAGCTCATTTATATACAGTTTAGTTTTTTTCAATGACTTTATGGATAATGTTACAGCTTTATTGCGTAATACTCAAAAGTTCCTTTGACGAAACATGGTATACATTCAATAATATTTTATGTATTTCTGTCTTTTTGATATTGTGGTTCTATGTATGTTGACATACAGTGGATGATACCAATTTTGAAGGGACATTTCATATTTTTACTCTACATCTTTGATTTTTTTAACCCTTATCCCCACCCCAATAGTGCATAGGGCACTGCATCATATAAACGCAGTGTTATCTTGATCGTTAACACATGAAGGAAAGGTGATCAGCCTCCGCTTCATTTTAATATTTATTGAATATTACCAGTCCAGGGTAATATTGAATAAATATTAAAATGAAAAAATCCCTTATATTTATTTGATTCCCCTCCCCTGGTAAACGAAGCCGAGACCTCCAGAACGGTAGCGGAGCGTACTGACCATTACACTACGGAGGCGGACAAAAGGACGGAGGGAGGCCTTGAAATTAAGTCAAACAAATGGTAATTTGTTTTTTTTTCATAGATTGTAGAGGAAAGAAATTCAGAAATGTTTCATACACCATTTGATAGACAAAATTTTGCAAACCATGACTATATAAGCGATAATTATAAATTGAGAACTAGTGTTAGCTTGTTCGACAATCTTACAAAGGCAAGCCGTACAGGTACCAGCCCTGAAAAATTACCAGGAAGTTAGAAGTCTCAAGTGATATCACAGAGCTCCATTTTTTAAATTGATTTAGTTTTGTCAAGATGAGATACAATCTAATAAAAAAAAATAATCAGCAGGAATTATGGTGCCAAAGATTAGAAAATTATAACACATGTTTGAATAATACTTTAATCAATGGTTGCCTAATCAAATAAAAACATTATATTGTTCATTTTTCATAATGAGTCACTGTGGTCGGAATGGTTATGACAAATATTTTATTGACAATTTCGCAGAATGGATTTAATTTCTGCTTAATGTAATCAAATGGAAGACAAAAATGGACATATCGTAGCCGTACAGGAGAAAATGAACAACTAACAAAACGTAAAATGTTCAGGAGGGCCATTTAAGTCACTTTGCTCGGCAAGAAAATAAACACCAATGCAGATAGTCATTTTTAACAAGTCAATATATTGTACTTCCAAGTTTAAAATCCTTTGGGACTTTTTTCAGGGTTATATTAAGCTAGTGAGATATCAAATAGTCAACGATCACGTTTTTGTAAAAAAATGCACTTGGTCACTTTCTCCTATATGACTACAATATGCTAATTATATTAGTAAAAATTAATTTACTAACAAAAGAACTTGAATTTACATATTTTTCAAAAAAGCCGTTATAAGTATTTTCCAATTTACGTGGATCTATACACTCAGACCTCGCTTTGCGTCATTTTACTTTGCGTTTGCGTCGTTTTCGCTATGTTTATACGATTTCCAATGGAAAAAAACAATTCGCTTTGCGTTGTTTCAATTTGCGTCGTGATATTTTGGAACGTATCTACGACGCAAAGTGGGGTCTTAGTGTATTATTAGGAATTTTTGCAAATCAATTTGGTAACTATAGAATTTAATTAAGATAAAAACGGAATTAAATAATGACTGATCAGCCCAATGCAGTGCCCCACACACCATTAGGAGCAGATAGTGGAAAGAGAGAATTAAATATTTAATCCAAGTCATAGTACAAAGTAGTCTACAATGAGAAAGTTATATATAAAAATGGTAAAGATAAAAAACATTTCTCTAACTGGTTTTTTCATATACTTTGCACGCATTGTGGGTCAACTTAATGAAAGTGAAATTAGCAGAGTAATTAGAAATATTATTAAGAATTATTTATTTAAAAGTTGATATACAATCGGTATTGGCTAAAAAATTATCCAGTCATCCGATTGAAAAATAAGATACGGGATAAATTATAAATAACGCTCTCAAATAAATGATGAACGAATGTCATAAAAGATTCTGAAAGAATTTTTCCTAGTTATCATGCCATGTTTGTCCACCTCCGTAGTGTGGTGGTTGGCACATTTGACTACCATACTGGAGGTCCCGGATTCGAATACAAGGGGGGGGGGGGGGCAAAATAAATGTGCTTTTTCAGCCATTTAACATTTATTTAATATTACCCTGAACTGGTACCTGAAGCACAGGCTTGACTATCTTGCCTTTATACAATAATAAATGATCAAATAAATCAATTTGATGCAGTGCCCTATGCACCATTGGGTCAGTCGGTAATAGTAGTCATTAACACTTCTTGCTGATGTTTCAAATCGGGAACAAAATAACTAAATTATAATACTGATCTCTCTAGTATTGGAAACATTTTATTAAAAAAAAATCGTAAAAAAAAAACTATTTTTAACTCGTAATTTTAAGTTTTAAATAATTTATCACTTATTTTAAAATAGCATTCTATTATTACTAATTCTATTATATATTTTTTCTTCTACTTTGTGCATAATTCTTTCTCATGAATATTTGACACATCTGCTTGATATTTTAAGGAAAATTTAATAGATATCTTACACATAATAATAATAATAAAACCCTTATCCGCACCCCAATGGTGCATAGGGCACTGCTTCGTTTAAACGCAGTGTTATCTCGATCGTTTACACATGAAGGAAAGGTGGTCAGCCCTTCACTTCAGGTACCAGTCCAGGGTAATATTGAATAAATATTACAGTGAAAAAATCACTTATATTTATTTATCTTACACATACTCGATAATATTACATATCTAACTTGAGAATTGTTAGTTAGATCTTTCCTTTATTGGTTATATGAAGAAAATAAAAAAAATACCAGGAAAATAATGCATCTTTTGATTGTAACAATTATTTTATGTAATAATTCATGGCTCTAATGTCTTCCTTCGTCCAAGTGACTCTGAAATCTAGCTATCAATGATGAATGAAATCATGTCCCTACTCAGGCTTCAACTTTATAAGTTTCATAGCCTATGCCTACTTGTGAGTGGATTTACTCTTTATGTTCAAAGTTACTATAATTTCATGTAATTCATGAGTGAAAATTCTAGGCAAAAACACTTGCATCTTCCTTTCTATGAGAGATATCTATAATATATATTCACCTCAGTCGAAAATTATCAAAAAGGCACATTAGCTATTTTGATATTTTATTATAGTAATGTATTCAGACATGTCCTTAACTTCACTTACGGCAACAAAACAACGATGATAAGTCTGTTAATTATTATATCGCTCACTCCTTTCAAGAACGTCATAAATCAAAAATCGTCAATTTTCAGTTGTGCATGTTTTCAGAATGCCCAGAAAATTTACTATATCCCAGCAAAAGAGGCATATTTTTAACTTAATATTTACCCGCTACAGGACAAAAAATGTTGTTTTTGCATTTTGAAGAAAAGGTATTGTTTAATTATTTTTGTAAATATATTAAATATTTTTCAAATGGAGAAAAAACCTTCAAGTTTTACCTAAAAATATGTGTTGCACAGTAAAAAGTTCAATAAGTGGCTTAATATTTATTTTTAATACATTGTGTTATATTTTTAAACTTTAATAACGTTCTCCTGAAAAATCAAGTTTTTTGATTTATGACGTTCTTGAAAGGAGTGGGCGATATGTTGGTTGGCATGTGCGCTTAATGTATGCACAGCATTTATTCTAAGCATCTGCGTACACAAAGTCAGTAATAATATTGATAGTTTCCAGATATGCAAGACTATACATCTGTCCACCTCCGTAGTGTAGTGGTCAGAGCGTTTGGCTACCGTGCTGGAGGTCCCGGGTTCGATTACCAGGGGGTCAAAATAAATATGGGTGATTTTTAATTTCATATTTATTTAATATCACCCTGGGTTGGTACAAGAAGCGCAGGGCTGATCACCTTGCCTTCATGCAATTAACGATCAAGATAACACTGCGTCGCTACAATGCAGTGGCCTATGCACCATTGGGTGCGGAGAGGGTTAAAAAAATACATCTTCAGAACCAAAAAGGTTACAGGGTCATTAAATGCATTATGCCTTCTTTTAGGTGCAAGATTATGATGCATCTTCAGAAGAATAAAGGTTTAAAGGTCATTAAATGCATTATGCCTTCGTTTAGTTGCCCAAATACACATTAAAATTAACTGACGGTTATCATTTAACCAGCGGTCATCAGTTAAATGAGCATTAACCTTTCCCGTACCGATCGTCTAAAAATTACACGGGATCCGAAGCGGGGTACCAAAAGACCCCAGTTCATATTTGTATTGAAATCATATATCGCTAGTAGCTTGCTGCCATGTGCGTCATAGATTCCACGTCCTACCCAGACCATCCGATAAGCGAGAGACCGGAAATGGGATCAAACAAAAGCAGAGTTAACTGTCTCTCTCCTTCTGGTAATACCACATTTATGAAGGTGGGGATTGACTGGAGTCATTTAGTCGGAACTCAACACGTTACGATGCGAGCATTCGTATGGTCAGCGCTCCGAGTGCTCCATCCGAAGTCGGATGCTCGCCGCGAACGACGTTACATTACAACAAAATGCTCCGGTCAGTCCCCACCTTTAAACGAGTGGAAACAACATGTTCCTAACAGGCAAAAAATTAACATCCTTATAATATGTTAATTTTTTTTGTAGAACTCTAGCAATTCCGACTGATCGTGGTTTTTATCAAACACTATATTTTAAAACACTTAAGATTTGAAATTATAAAAAAAAATGGATTTTTCTTTTCAATATTATTTTTCAGATTACAAAAAATATGGAGTAAGTAGCTCTTATATTACTAAAGTTATCAAATTAAAATTAATATTTGGGGCATTTCAATCCCCCTGTTCGCGCCGGCTAGGTTAATTATTACATACATTGCAAACCAATATTTTTTACCAAACTTGGGTTCACATCTTGGATAATGAACGAGTGTCAGAAACAAGTTATTAATACAAAATCCAGCCTGTTGGCGGTTTCTGAAACCTTACAATTATTTTAAGTAAAACTAACTAGTATTACACACAAATATTTGACTGTATGGGTAAAACATACATACATAAATTTGTATTTATACTAAATTTCGGTACAGGGTAAGTCTTTTTAGTAAGATATTGTATTTTTTTTTAAAAATAAGTTATGTTAAATTTTCAAAATATGTTTTTATTCCCCCCTCATTTGTAAAATTGATTCAATGGCTTTATAGATATTTGACCCTTAGTTCTCCTATGGCAAATATTTAATACAAATAAAGAAAAAGTTGACACACTCTACAATGTAACTAACGTAAGACCCTTTTTAAAATTTATTTTGAAATCAATTAATCAATGGATTTATAAAAAGTCATAAAAATTAATTATTGAGGAGTACCAAGGGTTAAGGTATGATATAAATTTATGAAAGATTCTTATCGTGAACTAGTTTTCTCATCCGTATTTGCCTTTAAAACCCTTGAATTTATTGTTTATAAATAAAATCAATATATAATATATAACTAGCGAGATAAACTTGTTTATAACAATTTTTAAATCAATATAAACTACCGCTTCAATAGAAAATGCTTTCTGCTTTCATTTCTAGAAAAATAACTGCATATTTTACCGAAATAATCTGTATCAATAGTATTTTTTCACATCTCATCAAAGATGAAGAAGACATATGGAAGTCTGGGCATTTACGGGGCTGACGACCGTCATAGGCTGGTTTAAGTGATCACTTTACACACGTGTAACATTCACCAATTCTACCCATTATTGACAACCACACTACTCAAATTCTTGGAAGTTCTGTATATATGAACCAATTTAGAAACCTTGTTCTTGAATCACTAAAACTTCACTAGAGACATCTATCGGTGAGATGTAAAGAAGCTTTTTATTAAGCAGAAACACTTATATTAGTATGTATTACTATGACGGTCGTCAGCCCCGTAAATGCCCAGACTTCCATATTCTTCTTCATGTTTGATGAGATGTCAAAAAATAATATGAAAATAACTCCTGTAATTGGAGATAATCCAGATTTTTTGAACAAGTATTTGGACACACTCAAAATTTTGTGTATCAATAGTTTTTATTACAAATTTTCAATATTAGCTTCAAGTAGCAAAGATCATATATTTGATAAAAGCATCCTATACATTACAGCTATTTGCATATTTATAATTCAAGGCATCCAACTTCCTACACATCGTATAAGTTTACCATACAGATATAAAATGAATATAATAATTTCATTAAATTTATGTAATTTAAAATCTATTAGATAAGAGTATGGCCGATTAAGAATGAGTTATAATGTTAATAGAAAAATAATAAGTACTATTTTAGATTAGAAAAATAAAACAAATTCATTTTTATAAATTTCTATCAAAGATGACTAGTCGGCTTTTCACTGCCAACCGTAAACGACCAAACAGCGATTGGTCAGTTTTTCTACCCTACGTACTGAAATAATTTTCTCACAATCACTATGCGGTTCACAACGGAGTGCTGGTAACGACACTGATATGGAAGCAAAACACGGAACTGACAAGGGAAGGATGAAAGCAGAGTGAACGCTGTTGAAATGCACTCCCTCAGACGAATGTGTGGAAAATCATTGTATGACAGAATTAAAAACGAAGATATAAGAAAGGAATGTAAGGTTGAATAAGGGATAATTGAAAAGATTAAGAAGATTAAGATAGTATGGACATGTGGAGCGAATGGATAGTGAGAGAAAACTAAGAAAATATATGGCGAATGTGAGTGGGAGAACAGAACGAGACTTGGCACGATGAGATCAATCGGAACCTAAAATCTGGTGGTGCCAAAAGTCTGCGTAATCGGAGGGCATGTATGACTAGATGTATGGATGTGAAGGAAGCGAGGAGTGTATGTCGGGACAGAAGAGTGTAGTGTCCCATTTTCTCTGCCTACCCTACTATGAGGAAACGGCATGATGGTAGTAGAAGTAGTGAAAATCAACAAAAAAAAAAAAAACGGTTTTTTCACCTTGCATTATGAAACGTCTACCAATAAAAATCTTCACAATTCTTATAAAAATAATATGTCACAAAATATGTAGGTAAAGGCTTGAATTTCACATTTTATTGTGATTTCTCACGAAAACGGCGCTATATAAACTATTTTATTTTTTTGACATCTCAACAAAGATGATGACGAATATGAAGTCTGGGAATTTACAGGGCTTATCACCTATCATGCGCTGGTTAAGTGATCACTTTACACATGTGCAACATTCACCATTCTACCCATGATTGATAACCACACTACAAAAAAAAAATACATAAAATATATAAACTGGCCATATTTATTATATTTAAATGCAAATTTTGGAGGTCTTCACCAAAAAGATACATTTCCAATATTGCACAAAAAAATGTCAATTCATAATCCATATAAATTTATACTACATATAAACTGTACTACCCAGCCTGGCTTTTCCGGTTCTTTGGTACATTATCACATTACTCATAATCAGATACAAAGGTAATCTTTAAACGCATCCCGCCACATAGGTATATTTCTAAAGCTTCTTTTATTGAAAGGGATTGATTACTCTTCAGTCAATCAAAAATTTTAAGCCCCTCTTCTACAATGACCAATTTTAAAAAACGGCTGTGAACACCTAAGAACTTCAACATTCATGGCATATAGAAAAATATTTACATTTACGTAAAATTACGGCCTCGTAGTGTAGTAATAGTCACATTTGGCTACGTACCATTGGTAGACAGCGGGAGACTTATAAGCATTCTATTTGCGTTGGAGATGTGGATCTATAGAAGAATGCTCGGGATATCCTGGAGAGACCACATCTCCAACGACAAGATACTGCGATTGATCAAGGAAAGTAAGCACCTACTCGTGACTATCTCCAAAAGACACGCCAAATGGATCGGCCACGTGCTAAGACAAGAGGGTTTCCTGCACCAAATAATAGAGGGGACAATTGAGGGAATAAACGCCAGAGGACACCCACGACGCGAATACCTAAGCGACTTTTACGAAGACATGGGCTGCTCGACGTATGAGGAGCTGAAAATAGGCGAGAATGGCGAAAGAGATGTCATCTGCTGCTACAGACCAATCCGCAGGATTGAGACCAGAGAGAGAGATTTGCTTAATTTTGGTGGAGCGCGAGAGACGCCAAAAAACATTGCACTGAGAGTTGGGCGGAAAACTGAGTATAATTAGGGTCGGGGTTGATGAAAAAACCGCCCGACAACAATGTGTCAAAATAGATATGGCTTAAGTCAAATCATAGAACTAACATCATATACCTACGTAAGTTCATTGCTAACTATTGAATTGATTAAAATTATGCCTTTAGCGAGATAACGAGTGTTTTTGCCTAGAATTTTCACTCAAGAATTACATGACATCATAGTAACATTAAACATAAAGAGTAAACCCACTTACAAGTAGCCCCTAAGTAGGGCCATGATAAACGGTATTGCATAAGCCGTAGCTAGATTTCAGAGTCACTTAGACGTTGGGTAATAGAAAAAAAATAAGCAGTTTAAATAAAAAGATCATTTGAGAAACAGAAATGAATAGAAAGCATTATAAAATACATTAGTTCAACATGTGATATTGCACAATATTGTTGTATACCTGTTCAATACAGTAAACTCTCCTATAACGTTGAAATAGGTACCGCATTATCGGAGGTAACATTACAAGGGGTGAATGTTTTTCAATTGTATTTTAATTTCAAATTATTCATTACAGTTATTTCCGCCGATTAAAATGAAAAAAAAAAATTAAAACATAAACCCCTTATGTTATTTTTTTATTTAGTGGTTTTTTTTTAAAGGAATAACCCGCAAAGCGTCTACTTTAAGAGGCTTGTCTGCAAGTAGGAGAGTTAGGATGGGGAAGGTAAATGTGAAAAATACAGTACAAACACCCAGACAAATCGAAAATAAATCTTTCTTGAATTCATTTTGCAATTGGCGGGATCAAATCGAACCCGCGACACCAGTTTCGCAGTCTAATGTCTACCCAACTACGTCCCGGCGCCTGTCATCGTTCCCTGCGATAACGCAGTACCTATCTCAACATTATAGGTTTACTGTATTCCAAACAGTAAAATATGGATTTTTAGATCACAATAAATGTGTTTTGTTCTTCTCATGTAAAATGTGCTTGTGGCACTTACCAATTAACATACGGAGCAGTAGGAACATACCCGTGCATTGAGACATATGTAGTAAGTCAAAATGATATTTACGAAGTATCGGCTATTTCTTGTCAAATCAGCAAAGTAATCAATATATCCACAATGTTTTCCAATCATTCAGTGAGATTTAAAAATTCATTTATTGATTCGGCAGTCACTTTGTGGAAAAATCTATCCAATTTTAATTTAAGTTTTACTTAGTAAATACCACTATTTCTTAAAATCAATTTTGACATGTGTTTCGATACATTCTGCATAATTTTCAAACACTGTATTTGAAACACGCACGGTGTTTGAAAATGATGCGGAGTGCATCGAAACACGTGTCACAATTGATTTGAAGAAATAGTGGTATTTACTAAATAAAACTCGAATTAAAAATGGATAGATTTCAAAAACATTATTTAAATACACAAAATAATATTTCGTTTCTCCGGATTTGAAAATATTCTGCTTATTAAGTGGGGGATAATGTATAACTTTGTATGTGTATAGCACCATATTGTACAATATTATCGTCAAATATTATTTTTTAAATTTCACTTGAATCAATATAAATATTACTCGTGTTTAAAGTTATCCAAATCGTATTATAAAAATATCGTCTCCATTCTGGAAAAAAAATCATAAACAAGCACTATGCGACCTCTCATAGCTGAAAAGAAGAAGAAGAAAAAAAAAGGACTAGATGAGATTTAGTATTTGTTAATATTTTCAACAACAATATTTCTTGCTGTGTGTTGCGGACGGAGAAGGGTAAACACATCATTTGCTGGTTGATGACTAAGCTATATTATTTATTGATGATATAAATTATATTGTAATTATATTCTGTCCGCCTCCGTAGTGTAATGGTCAGCATGCTCGGCTACCGTTCTGGAGGTCCCGGGTTCGATTCCCAGGGGGGTTTAATAAATAAAAGTGATTTTTTCACTCTAATATTTATTCAATATTACACTGGACTGGTACCTGAAGTGGAGGGCTGATCGCCTTTCCTTCATGTGTAATCGATCGATATAACACTGCGTTTATATGAAGCAGTGCCCTATGCACCATTGGGGTGCGGTAAGGGTTTTATTATTATTATTATTAATTATATTCTTAACCCTTAATAACTAAACGTTTGTATGGCGGACGTGAAACTTAATCAAAAGTATTTATTTACAACATTTTGAGTGTGTCCAAATACTTGTTCACAAAATCTGGATTATCTCCAATTACAGGAGTTATTTTCATATTATTTTTTGACACCTCATCAAAGATGAAGAAGAATATGGAAGTCTGAAGTCTGTCTCTAGTGAAGTTCTAGTGATTCATGAACAAGGTTTCTAAATTGGTTCTTATATATAGAACTTCCAAGAATTTGAGTAGTGTGGTTGTCAATAATGGGTAGAATTGGTGAATGTTACACGTGTGTAAAGTGATCACTTAAACCAGCCTATGACGGTCGTAAGCCCCGTAAATGCCCAGACTTCCATATTCTTCTTCATCTTTGATGAGATATCAAAAAATAATAAGAAACTCATAATCATAATACACGAGGACATAAAAAAATACATGTGGAGCCGATAAACACTACTAAATTTGGAGCAAGGTCCTTAAAATATATTGCCTATACCCAAATTAACCAGCTTCCTGACATATATAAAATAGAACCCATTCGGGGATCCAACATACTCGTAAATGATCTGAAAAAATACTTAATGGAAAGAAAAAAAACTTTTTTGTTACTTTATTATTTGTATTCCAGTCTTGTTAAACCATAATCCCATGTCCCAAAATGAGAAATAGAAATTACGCATTGTGAATATTATATGTATGATGTGAGATCATACTTTGATATATATTATTTAGTTCACGGCAGTATCTATGACTGAGTTGAGTAAGCTTTTATTTAGCAGAGACCATTTTCTTCTTCATCTTTGATGAGATGTCAAAAAATAATATAAAAGTATTTATTAAAAATAGGAACCGGTTACATGGCACCTAAGTTTGGTTCCATTCCTAATGGAATGAATGTAACAGCCATTTAACAATAACTCACATTTCGCACAGCTACTAGAAATGTCGATATCGTGCCATCCACAAATGGCACACATCTACAAATATAGTTTACTTATCGAGGGTTAAAAATCAGTATACACATCGCTCACTCCTTTCAAGAACGTCATAAATCAAAAATCGTCAATTTTCAGTTGTGCATGTTTTCGGAATGCCCAGAAAATGTACTATATCCCAGCAAAAGAGGCATATTTTTAACTTTATATTTACCCGCTACAGGGCAGAAAATGGAGTTTTTGCATTTTGAAGAAAATGTATTGTTTAATTATTTTTATAAATAAATTAAATATTTTTCAAATGTAGAAAAAACCTTCAGGTTTTACCTAAAAAGATCTGTTGCACAGTAAAAAGTTCAATAAGTGGCTTGATATTTATTTTGAATACATTGTGTTATATTTTTAAACTTTAAAATCGTTCTCCTGAGAAATCAAGTATTTTGATTTATGACGTTCTTGAAAGGAGTGAGCGACATATCATCCATTTGTTGTAACAATGTCACAATCTTTTTTTCTTCAGGAAAGTCATGTGAAAATCCTGATGTCAATTTTGCATTTCAATAAAAAGTAACAATCAATCTTTATTTAAAAAAAAAAATTAATTATGTCATTGAAGCGAATGGGTGATATTTTTATATCTCATTATTGTAAGAAAAGTTTTGCCTAAAAATGATTTGATCCATCTTTTCTCTGATAAATAAAACTGGCCAACATTCCAACATAAACAACACATAGTTTGTTAAGGAGCTTATTATAAATGAAGGTAAATAAAATGAGATTGCTAGATATCTCTAGTTACATTTACATTGGAGTGTTGGGTTGTGGGGATCGGGAGACCAGAAACGAGAAGATAATGTGCAGGGCTCACCTTTCAGCAATGGCAAGGTCTGTAGTTCCACATCCTGGTTATTCCTATATCTCGATGACCCCTGCGACCGTTTAGTCTTCTTTTTGAGTGACCTCTTAGCGTAGGGGTCTATTCTATCTACAAATGTCTGTCTATTGTCTACAGAAGACATTATGCCAAGTGGAGTATGATAAACTATGGTTCTGACAAAATGTCAACAGCTTTTATCAGTGGGGATTTTCTTTCAAATTGAAAAATCGGAGCATGTTATATTGTAGCCAGTGTGGTAAATACAGAGATACTCATGACATGTGCAGAAGGCGGTCATGTAGCAGTGGCCCGAGTTGACACTCATCAAGAGTTTGCTGGAGAAAACACCGCGGCACTGAGCACTAGAGCACTAGAGCACTCGGGACATCGCCGTCTCACTGTTACCACAATTACAAAAAAGTTACGTAATTATCGCTCATATGTCAAATTATATTTTGTAAATTGGCGATCTTCTTAATATAATTCGCTTTTCTTTTCAAAGGCGTGTCAAAATGACTATGTTAAGGAAGGTTGAAGTCACACATACACGCACGCCCCGAACGTGAACATCAGCCGGTCCGCCAATGACAAGATCTAAAACAAGAACGGTTTCGCCTAATGTTTTATTGACAATTACACACTCACTTTACATTTAACAACTAAATAACACGAATCTCATCGCTTCAATTACGCAATTAACTTATTTTAATGTGACAATAAAGCGCAGATTTTCACATCGAAGGTGTATCCCATCGTATTTTCGCCATCACTCGCCATCCGTTGAGATAGTAAATGAAACCTCATTTTTGCACAATCCATTAGAACGAATAACCGATAAACACTTTATCCATATTTTACGGGTCACGTAGTAACTATTTGCGTTAAAATGCGAAAGAAATATACCGTGAACGTTACAAAAATACCAAAAAACGAATATCACTTATGGTTTTTGATGCTGCGAAAAGACTCAACACTCATAGAAAAGTACCTAGCTCTGAAAATAGATGGAGATTGAAGGGTTCGTACGTAAAGTCATAAAAAGTACTTTTTATCACAAAAATATACTAAACACACTGCTGAATGAGAATTTTACACTTTAAAAATACAAAAAATTAAGAATATGTGAACAAATACCGAGATTTGTGGAGAGTTTTAAGTAAAAAACGGCCTAATCGGAAGAAATCGACTGACTATACCTCATCTTGACTTTCTACAGCGTGAAGTACGCTCTGAAGTTTGTCCAAATAGAAATACTGGGAAAAATCGAAACGAAGCATCAACGGACATTTTTATACATTTTAAAACGTAAAGTATTTCAAAACGATTTAACTTTTGACTGGTTTCCGTGGTTAAATAAAAATTATAATAAAATACGTACCACGCAAAAATATAAGGGTTTTGAAAAAGTATGGTCAGGTATTTTTTAAAACTTATCAAAAAAAGTACCTGCTTAGACACAGGGAAACAATAATTATGGGGTAGGTTGTAAAAATTCAAGAACCTTCGATGGGTTGGCTTTTTCTTATATATAAACAAATAAACATATAAACAAACAGTAAAAATAATTTGTTTATATTGAAATAAGTATTTAGTATGAAACAAATTATTTATCATTTATATCTTTATTAAATTAAATGATTTTAGTGGAAACAAAATGCATTCGATAAAGGAATTATTGAAACATAAAACAATGCAAATACCTATAAGTTATTATTTTACAAATAAGTATCCGTTATTATTTTCGTGAGCTTGTTTACTTTGTTATTATTGTTATGTATAGATTATAAAGATTTACAAATTTTGTATATAATACTTTTTTTTTTTAATTCAGTCACACGTTCCCTTAAATTATATTGGTTTTATTTTTTATATACACATTATACATTATATTGAACATACTAATATAAGAATTCTTAAGTTTAAACATACAAAAAATATGAATCCATTTTTTTGTTAAAAACAAGTAATAAAACAAATATTATTTTGTATGTGCCAATTTTCTTAAAAAGTAGTTACATTTTTGTCATTCTTTTGTTGTTCAATAGATGGCATACATTGCTTATCAACTTATCACAACAATTGATAGTAAAATTGTATGATAAGAGTTATTATTATTTCTCGCACTTTGTTCTGCAACATAGATAAATATTAAAATAATTAATTAAGATAGCGTCGGTAAACTTCTGAGCGCCATATAACAAAACTTTACTTTATTACTTGTGGAATTATTATATCGCACCTCTCTCCACTCGGATTAAATAAAATCATAACCTTTATCTGCTAAAAGATTTACATGACTAATTTTAACGTTACTATTATTTTTTAGTAGCAAAAAAAATCTCAATATATTTTGGCTGTGGTCCTCTTTTTTTTAGGTCTTTCGATCTTGCATTCTATTGGGATCGAATGGTGATTTGAATCCACTTAGATTTTTTTCTGTGACCCCCTTAAAATGTCATGAAGTGTCGTACGGCATACTGGGTTAAATAATACTGTGACTTGCGACCATTATGCAGTTCTTCATCGTGGGTTACAATCTTTGTGATACTTGGTTTGGTCAGTTTCCATGGTCTCTTATGGTCAGTCTCCATCCGATTTAATAGATTTTTTATTGATTGCTATTCTTGCTTGTTTTTTTCGGCTAACTATTGCACTCAGCCAAATTAAAACAATATTTTTTTCAATTTGTCACTCTCGGACGAATCGACTTATAATTTTTAAAGTTAGGCTTGCCAGATTTCTGAAATGTTCCGGAATGCTCCCACCATTGCGGGTATTCAGGAGTACATGGCTTTGGTGGGTTGATTATCATAATTTTCCTAAATAATCCATCAAAGTTAATTATTTTTAGACTTTTTTGTCATACATAATCATTTTTTTCTGGGCCGCGAAGAAAACCGGTCGGAACACCGGGATTTTGACTGAAAACCGGAACTGTCCCGGTCAAATCGTAACAACTTAAAGTACAGGCACTGGAGGTGTATGCATAATTCGCATACCACATTTTGACAATGTACATTATTTCTAAATAGAGGTCATGATTATCAATATTATCGATGCTGTTAAATGTGCCGATAAATGGTCGAATTATAAAAATGTATAGGAATTGGACATATAGGATTGGATGTACAGGAATTGGAATTGGAAAAAAGTACGTTAATAAAATTTAATTCACAGTAAACTACAAATTTCTTAGTTTTTGATGTATTTTAATAAATATGTACGTATATCTATCGTAAATAAAAACTTATTGATATTACACAAATCTATGGAATTTTCGTTATAATAAAATCTCACACACAATATTTTCTTTTTTTAATATATCTCCTTAAATATATTTAATTCAACGCAAAAAAGATCGACTGCGTCGTATTAGCTTACTTGGGTTGGCAACTACGAACATGGCGCCAGAGTAACGAAAAAGGTTTTTGGTTACTATTGGTGTATATTTCATATTTTCCGTCCCCGTCTTGAGGAGCCATCACGTAGTCAGGTAGACTCTCGACTGAGAAATTCACGGGTTTGATTCCCGACGGTTGCAGAATGAGCCTAATAAATATATACATATTTTCAATTGCTCTGGGTATTTGTGACGAATTTTTGGCATCTACCTTGTTACCTGCAGACAAGCCTCTAAAATAGAGGTTTCGTTGGTTATTTTAACTAAAACATAAAATATTAGCTGTACACATTATGCATACGTACCTATAAAAAATAAATATATATCTTGAAAAAACCAAAGATTTTTGGTCCGCCCCCTCAGTGTAGTGGTAAGTGCGTTTGAATGATTGATTTTTCGCTAAAATATTTAAAGATAGCCTAGGTTGGTTTCTGAGCGCAGGACTGATCGCCTTGCTTTCATGTGATTAAATATTAAGAACACACTTCGTCGACGCTATGTAGTGCCCTGTGCACCGTTAGGTGTAGATAAAAGTTACACGTATTATTAAAATTAATGTAATATATGTAAACCTTAAAAAACATATAAATGAAAAGAAAGAGACTATTATACCATTAATCAAATAAAACAATAAACCTTAAAAGTCCTTCTCCAAGCACAAAAGCTCAGTCTCTTTTTTTAAGAGGCACAGCTAAACTAAAATTATAAGTTTGATATATGTATAAATGTATAGAAATTGTATCAAATTGTTTATTTAAAAAATGAAACTAAATGATTAATAAATTAAAAAATAATAATATAGTGTTTCTTTTGTGTACATAATATTTGTGTAGTTTCAATTATGTTAATGAAATAAAAAATGCAAATACACTATTCTAAGTTTGTAATGTCGAATAATTTAAAAGTGAATATATTTTTATTATCATCTATAAGTACCTACCTAAATACATAGTACCTACAAATAGGTACCTACCTAAATATTTATTCAAATTATTTGGTGATGGAATAATAACATTTTTTATGATGCACCCACGTGGTCGCATTGCGTTTGATATTTTATTGGGTTGAATTAAATAATGACGTAGTCACCAGATCAAACCACCTCTAACGGCATTTTCTCGAACCACGATGACGTATCTATGCAGTACGTAGGTACACTTACGTAAATACAATAAAAGTCAAAAATCACTGAACATCTCTACCATTAATTTTCTTCCTCATAAATATCAATAAGCTTGCAAAAAATATATTTTAATTTTAATCATATAAGCGAAAGGCAAATCCAGAATTTGATGTTTAGATCAGAAATAAAATCGGAAAATTACGGGATCACAAAAATTTAATCACGGGATTACTAGTGAGAACATTTTTTTGATTAAAAATCTTTATTTTTTACAAAATACTAGCTGTACCCGGCCATGCGTTTCTGTGGCTCAGTCTGGTTAAATGAAATAGAAAGAAAAGAGAAAGCACACGTTTTTAATATTCTTTCTGCTCTTCGCCATTAGAAATGTTAAGTATAGCGTGTTGCTGTCACGTTCAACAGATGGGGCTGCCATTGAGGTAAAAAAGCTGTTATTTTAAGAAACAAGTTTTTAACTCCCACAGCTGAAATCAAAGGTATATAAAACACGCACGTATTCTAATGCATTTCACATGTCGCTCACTCCTTTCAAGAGCGTCATAAATAAAAAATCGCCAATTTTCAGTTGTGTATGTTTTCGGAATGCCCAGAATATGTACTATATCCCAGCAAAAGAGGCATGTTTTTAACTCAATATTTACCCGCTACAGGGCAGAAAGTGTTGATTTTGCATTTTGAAGAAAAGGTATTGTTTAATTATTTTTTTTAAAATACTAAATATTTTTCAAATGGAGAAAAAACATGAAGGTTTTACCTTAAAAGATCTGTTGCACAGTAAAAGTTCAATAAGTGGCTTGATATTTATTTTGAATACATTGTATTATATTTTTAAACTTAAAAAACGTTCTCCTGAAAAATCAAGTTTTTTTATTTATGACGTTCTTGAAAAGAATGTGAGCGATGTGTCTCATTTGCATTACGTACGTTTACAGAAAACACACTAGAGTACAATGTTTTATTATATAGATATTTGTTTATGTACTTTTCAGACCCAAAAATACTCAAATGTATTGAAATAGATATTATAAAAAATTATAAAAAATATATATATAATTTACTTATTTAATATTTACCTCAACTCGACAAAAAATATTGTTGGTAACGCGAGTTTGCGTTGTATTGACAAGAAATTATGAAAGGTGGTAAGTATGCATATTTAGACGTTTCTCAACAGATTACAATAGGATAGAGATTTTTCTCCTCGATTGTACGTGTTAAATATAATTGTCTGGAATATTATTGTCGTTGTTGATTTACGAACAAGTTAGTGGCAACTACATACAATTGACTTATTGCTAACCAAGGCTGTCCTTATGCCCGTAAATCTTCATCAACAAATTATACTTATTATTATTATCAACTGCGAGTACACAATATTATTATAATGATAGTAGCCATACCGCAGAGAAATGTATTTTATTTAAAAAAAGAAAAGTATTTTATATGATATCAAAAATAAACGTAGAACTTTATGATCGTCTGCGGGCTCTAGTGCAGTGTTCCGCAAACTTTTTCTGTTTAGGGTACACCTGCCTATTAAAAAAAAAATTAGGTGACCAAAGAAAAAACAAGGTTTATTTAATATTGATTTATTATAAAAATTAATATAAAGCGAAAACATATGTAACAAATTATGTTTAATGCGAAATGTGAGCCTGTTTTACTGAGCGTAGGCGACCAAAATTTGGAGCAATTGTTTACAAGGATCTTAAAAACTAGACTTTTTCTGCGGCACACCAACTAATCACCACGGTACACCAGTGTGCCGCGGCACACACTTTACGGAACACTGTTCTAGTGAGTACTTTTTTATAAGTTGTTCTTTATCCTGCCTAAACTGACTATGACACCCGAAGTGTGTTGCTTATGTCCGGTTTATTCCGTTGTTTTGCTTTGGTTTCTGTCCCTGCAGAAAACTCTACTTCACACAGCTAGGATGTCGGAAATGGTAATAGGGATTTAAAGGCGTGCTTGCAAATATACCATTCACCCCGCGACAGGCTGCCAGACACATTTTTTTAAAATAATAATATGTACTGGAATTTGTTTTTTTTTTTAAACCAGTACACATATTGAAAAAATAAATGTATGTTTTTAAAAACATTATAAAATAAAAGAACTTTGTTTTAACCACATTTTAAAGTGGTTAAACAAAGTTGTTTTATTTTATAAAGTTTTTAAAATGTTTCACAAAGTATCTGCGAAAAACATTAAAGAAAATATATGTTTTTAACTCCTTACCTTTCAATAACTCTTTACTTTTCAAAATCATAAAAGTATGTATTAATTTCGAGGAAAAACCTATTTTTTCAATACATAAACGGTGTTTTAATCAAATTTTCAATTACGTTAAATGTGACCTGGGTTTAAAGAAAATTAAGTAGCTATCTATTAATATTGTCTATAGATTATCCCTCCTTAGGCGGTCGCTTTCTGAATTGTGTGTTTGCGAGTTCTCCCTCAAGTGCTGTGGTAGCATTCTCAGGGCAGCCAGATTGGGGACCGCTGGTTTATGAGATCAAAGTCACATCTGCTGCTTATCAAACACCATTGATGTTACATTTTAAATAAATAATTTTCAAGTTGATACTTATCATACTTCAATTTTCTTCATTATTATTTTATCATTTTCTCACCATTATTTCATATTTATTCTTGACCTGCTCATGTTGTAGGTGCGTATCGCGTACAGACTAAACACAATGATCAATCGAGAGACTTTGTGTTTATGGGCGTGACCAACCAGCCGATGACATGCGGAGACAGCCGAAGTGGGATTCATAATGATTGAAAATGAACAATAAATATGATATATCGGTAGTGTAAAGGCAAAGGGGTATATCTGCTTCAGACCAAATTTTACAGGAGAGCAAAAAAAACTTTTGAAATTAAATAACTCATTTGTTTTATGGATTTTTATATGTACATATCTTAAGAAAACTAAATAAGTCTCGCAACTACAGCTTTATTCTTTTGCCAGATTATGGAATACTATATTTTACACATTTTGTGGAACAAGCTTAGTATTTTATTTATTGTTTCGGCATTAACTTTGTGGTAAGACATATTACAATAATTAAAGAAAACACTTCGTTTTTTACCACTTGAGTTTTATTATAGACTACATGTTTCAGAAGTTAAACATCCATCATTCAGGTCTGTATAATAATAGTTATAATACAGACCTGAATGATGGAAGTTTAACTTCTGAAACATGTAGTCTATAATAAAACTCAAGTGGTAAAAAACGAAGTGTTTTCTTTAATTATTGAACAAGCTTAGAAAATGAAAAATTTGATAGATATACCCCTTTGCCTTTACAATACGGATATAATAATAACAATAATGTTTTAAGAAATTGGTCTTACATATACTTATATCCATGGTTAGCGCGCTTGTTTACCGCGCGTTCTGGAGGTTCCACGTTCGATTACCGGGGGTGTCAAAATAAATATACAAATGTATTTCAAAACAATCAAATAGCCTTAGCATCCGTCATTAAAAATAGGAATACTTATGTAATATGTTTGTAGATTGACTTTTGTTTAAAAATAAAAGTTTATCCAACCAAAAAGAAATCATAATAATATCCGTATTCATAAATCCTGTTTATATTTGACAATGTAAGGGAAGCTTGATACAAAAAGTTTATATTAGACTGGTTATCATCTTCTGTAGCACGTAAATTATACTTTTGGACGGTATTTGTATAACTTTGACAGATGAACAATCAAACATTTACATTTTTTAATTAAAATGTAACTTTGTTTTAAAATCACTATTAATATTTTATTATAACTTAATTGTAATGTCTACCGGCTTCGAAGCTAACCGCTTCTTTATCAAGACTGATAAATACTTGAAAACTATCTAATAAACAGAATTCAAATTATTTTGACGGTTATGCGAAGGAGCTTGGGTACAATTTGGGTATTTTTTTGTACTTCAATATATAATATATTTTATGAATAACTCGAATTTTTCCATACAGTTTGACGATGCCCTATTAAAGGCAAAACAGCTGTCAGAAAAATAAATTGACTAAGTGTAATCATAAATCGTGTTTTGAATTATACATATGACTGATAATGTGATCAACAAAATTAAATCAGTAAAATAACATCCAACTTTCAAATATGCCAATAAAACAACGTTTCACTATATTTTTATCTCCAAAACATTTATTGAAATATTTTTGTTATCATAAATATAAAACTACCAAGGTAAGTATTATATATTATAAAATAAAGGATATGTTTATTTCTAGTATAATATTTAACGTAAGAATAATATATTTTTATTACTAAAATCATTGGTATGTGTTGTATTTTCCATTACTGTAATATTCTAGGTATAAAGATGTGCTAATTATATAATTCTTCATTATTTAGTGCGCTATTTATAAAACATTTTTTAAACAGTGTAATGAATTTTTTGACGTGAGACAAGTTTCATTAAAATAACTTAACACGACGTGAAATATTCGTCTCATTTGGTTGATATTCTACGCAAATTTTGAATTAAACTTTATCCGTATATTAATCGCATCAATTAATTAATGTAAACATTGATTTATCGGGAAAATTGCCCGCCTCAACTCGAACACGGTGAACTAATTTGAATCAGTAATCACTTTGGAAGTAAGCTTTATCAGTTGACATTCAATTATTCTTCTCGCGAGTTATTTTCACTATGCGGCCGATCGCACCCGGTTTAGAAAAAAAGGAGTAACTCCTAACACAAACAACGAGGATTAATTTTAGACTAAAAACAGATGGGACGGCATTGCCAGAACACAGCGCACTCCTAATTATACGATTAAAAATGCAGTATAATACGATTTGATTTGTCTCGAAGCACCGTCGGAATGATTGAACTGTGTAGAACGAAACGTTACTTATGTCGTCTGCTTCGCGTTCTTGATGTCTTTTCTGGCTTTGAATCCTCTGAAGCCGGCTTGGATTTTGGTGGCGGCTTCCTTCGCCAGTCTTTGCTGCTTCCTGACTAGGTAGCCTCGGATTCCTGCCTGGATCTTGACGGCGCTGCGGTCCTCCACAGAGGCTGGTTGCTCCGCGTTGTTCATTATCAGTTGCATCGAAGACACACCGGGGACTCTAAATTCTTTCAAAGTCCTTCAAAACTCTTCCCCGATTTCCTTTCCGATCCTGCCTAAGTCCTTCGAAGCTATGTCTCTTCCTTGTCGAGTTGTCGCAGCGGCCGGCAGCGCGTGTGAGTATTCACTGAGCAGTGAGTTGGGTCGGGAAGAGCACGGAACAGTGATGTCAACATGGCGAGTCTCCCGCCCTCCGCGCTCCCATCTCTCGCCTTGGAAGATGACCAACGCGGGGCACTCGCTCCAGGCCTGGATCGGGCGGCGGCAAACGTTGCTGTATTTTTTATTCATCTGAAAACAAACGGAAAAATATTTTATAAACAGGTGAAATTTCTTGTTAACTAAATGAAGATTTTTTTTTAAAATATGCGAAATAACCTTGATTTTTTTCAGTCTTTTAATAATTCATATAGTAAAATATCATTTATTTTATTTGATAAGTGACCGAATTCAGTCGTTACCGACGTCATCAGACGAAACCCGGTCACTGGTAAAATTAAATAAATTTGGAAAAAACTATATAAGTACATAGTATTTCGCTAACAAATCTGGGTTGCCAGTTATTGGTAGAATGTTACGCGTGTATAAAGCGATCGCTTAAACCAGCCTATGATAGGTTGTAAGCCCTTTAAATATAAAAACTTTCATATTCTTCATGAATATTGAGATATTAAAAAAATATTATAAATTCAAAAAACTATAGTACGATTGGGTCTATTTTTATGTGGATATACTTTATGCGATTTTCAAATGTAATGAAACCTATCCCTTATTTTTGTATGTAGTTCAAGTATTTTTTTATGCGAATTTGCACAATAGATCATCTATTCCATACGGAATTTTAACTACGTAATGTAGATAACTTTGACTTTATTTATATTACATAAAAAACCTAATTAATTAATTTTCTAATTAAAATATAGCTTTAACCAGCCACAAAATTACAAAAATGTATTTTTTTGGAAAATCACTCTGAATATTTTATTAAAACTTAATTATAAAGTCTTTTTAGTATTTATTTAGTATTATTATTATTATTTGGTGTCTTTATTATCTTTATAAAGAAGCAGTTAGCTTCGAAACCGGTAGACATTAAAATTAAGTTATAATAAAATATTTACAGTGATTTTAAAACAAAGTTACATTTTTATTATAAAATGTAAAATCACAAAGTTAGTTCTTCAAATACAAATTATAATTTTTTTTTTCGGTAGCATTATTTTTCTGACAAAACTGATCGACAACTCGTTTCAAAACGCGAAATTCATCATAAATAAAAGTCTAGAAATGAAGTAACTTAGTTAAAATTTTAACTTTCGTATGGAATCGATGCCCTGGAATATAAAACACGTTTTTTTATGTATTTTTTTTATTTGTACCAATTCTAGGTGTATAGTAAAAGACAAAATATTATAAAAATATTTGAAAAAAGATTAATTATTAAATAAATCATTAAGAATAGACAAACTTTCTACACCACTAAAAAGATTAACAAAAAATGACCAAGCACTTTTGAGTCCTGATAAGGTTCAGAAGCAGAAGAAAAACCGAAAAACAGAAGAAGGCTCAGAAACAATTAACATGAATAAGTACTTCCAGTCATAGATATACTTCTAGTCTGCTCTCCTCGTCCTCAGGCTGTAGGCCCTTCTATCATGGACAACGTCACCTAGGTCATGCCTTTGATCGTGTTATCTTATTGTAGCATTCATGAATTTTTCAATCTTCCTCTTTCGAGGGAGATCCATGGCAATTCCCTGGTTTACAATATGTTCAGGTCCTCTACATTTTTCCTCTACCTTCATATTGATGTATGTTACACCCAGGCTTCCACGAATGCACGAACTCTTTATTTTGACTCTAAAGGACACTCCAGCTGACCATATAGAGTAGGCGTTATACCCTACATCGTCCAGCATTTGGAGCCATATAGTATATTTGTGTATTAAAAGCATTGTTAACTTTGTGGTTCTTTGTTATCTTTCACTTTGTGGTATTACACAAAGTGAACGATGAATGATATGGAGAGTGCCATTTACTGTAGTATAACTCGACGTTACTGATCTGTTAAATTCCCAAATAAAATTAAAAAGAAAAACTAATAATAATATCTTAACGGCCGATTCTAGTCTAACCTAATTCAATATCAAATTTAGCCTTGTCTAACCTCTGTACATATCGCTCACTCCTTTCAAGAACGTCATAAATCAAAAATCGTCAATTTTCAGTCGTGCATGTTTTCCGAATGCCCAGAAAATGTACTATATCCCAGCAAAAGAGGCATATCTTCAACTTAATATTTACCCGCTATAGGCCAGAAAATGTTGTTTTTGCATTTTGAAGAAAATGTAGTGTTTAATTATTTTTTTAAATATTTTAAATATTTTTCAAATGGAGAAAAAACCTTCAGGTTTTACCTAAAAAGATCTGTTGCACAGTAAAAAGTTCAATAATAGGCTTGATATCTATTTTTAATACACTGTGTTATATTTTAAAACAATAAAAACGTTCTCCTGAAAAATCGAGTTTTTTGATTTATGACGTTCTTGAAAGGAGTGAGCGATATGTAAAATTTGGTAGGCATTTTCCAATGCCGACTCTGCCCAAGTTACGGTAGTAAATTTAGAAAAATGTTTCAAGCGTAGAATTAAAAGGATAAACAGATTTTTATTATCTTTCGCGAACGTTTACTTACTGTACTGCTGAAAACATTTTTAATATCTTTATTTGTCTGATGCTTATATTATTTGATTTGAAGATTGTTTCTCAATGAGATAAGACAATGAATGGACCGAGAAAGGCATAATTTATTGCTGACATTGCATTCTGATATGGTTAATTATTCACATCAAAACGTGTGTTTTATTATTTTCATTACAGTGCCTACTTAAGGGATATTATCATCATAAAATCAGCAAACAAAGAAAAAAAATTGTTCAAATATACTCATATTTATTTAATTAATAACATGTTATTAAAATAATTTTGACCTCTTTGTTTAAAGTGTTACTGCTCTATTAGAGTAGAGAGGTAAATTATTGCTGAAATATTGTATCATTAAGTATTATTTATATTTTGACTCGAGTAGTCCACTTGCAAACCACGTTATGTTAACAAATTAAGTTTTTTAGCCGGTAGAATATCTTATCTACCGATTTGAGCTTTTTCGAGAGATTTTAGAAAGTGAACTGTCGATCAGCATTGCGAGTTTTGCAAGAGAATTGATTTTTCTATTCCATTTTATTCCTAAGCCGATTATGTTAAATATGGAAGTGAGTATTTTTAATTTTCTACCAATTGGAGCCATTGGCTTAAAAACTTTATTTTAACATACTGTGGCTTTCAAGTAGACTACTCACTTATTTTATAACTTAAACATAATAAAATAACAACTGCTTATATAGTTTGTTCTACTTAAAGTTTATTTGGCCAGTGACCGGGTTTCGTCGTTACCAACATAATCAGACTGGTGGTTGTTATTTTATTATGTAAAATGTAGTTCCAACAGAAAATCTCATTACAAAACTTAAATGTAATAATATTATATTATTTATTGATTCGACATTAACTTTGTGGAATGACATGATTATTTTATTAAAATTAAACACTTGAATAAACCACTTTATTGAGTTTTATTTTTATTTACAACTAGTTTCGAAAACGATGAAACTAGTCGTAAATAAAACTAAAACTCATTAAAGTGGTATATTTAAAAGTTTAATTTTAATATATTTTAATATTATATATTAATATTATTACTAAAAAATATGCAAGAGCGAATAAATAAATATGAATATCTTTATAGACAGAAATGTAAATATGCGTTTGTTAAAAATCTCAAGCTTCCTAAAGATAACACTCTCCTTATCATTTTTTAACATCTCATCAAAGATGAAGAAGAATATGGAAGTCTGGGCATTTACGGGGCTGACGACCGTCATAGGCTGGTTTAAGTGATCACTTTACACACGTGTAACATTTACCAACTCTACCCATTATTGACAACCACACTACTCAAATTCTTGGAAGTTCTATATATATGAACCTATTTAGAAACCTTGTTCTTGAATCACTAGAACTTCACTAGAGACATCTATTGGTGAGATGTAAAGAAGCTTTTTATAAGCAGAAACTCTTATATTAGTATGTGAGGTCCGAATCCTGGATTAAAATCACACACATGAGAAACGCCAGAAAATACCATTTTCATTTTTATTATTAAGCTTATAATTTGACCAGATAATTTATTTACGAGTGTGTCCAACTCTGCTAATCATTCATCGTTCACTTTTCAAAATTCCACTTAAGGCCAAGTATTTGTTAAATAGCAACTTAATTTTCGTTAAACCCAGGTAACATTTGACGTGATTGTTTTTTTTTAAATACTGTTTTTGTATTGAAAAAATATGTTTTTCTTTGAAATAAATATATAGTTTTGAAAAGAAAAGAGTTATTGAAAAAAAGAATATCTGATCTATTATTTCGAGAAATAAAAAATACTTTGTGTTCTGATCCACTCACATTTTTACTAACCAACTAGTTTCGGCAACAACCTGTTGCCCTCTTCAGGGTTTATTTATTACTAAAGAGGGCCTGAACCCTGAAGAGGGCAACAGGTTGTTGCCGAAACTAGTTGGTTAATAAAAATGTGAGTGGATCAGAACACAAAGTATTTTTTTTTTCTCGAAATAATACATCAATATGATTCACAAAGTTAATGCTTTCAATATTCAAAACACAATATCTGATCATTTAAATTCTTATTTATTTATTACCTTTCTTACCTCAATAACTAAAATAAAATGGATTATAAATAACTCCATTAAAACCTTAGCTTCGACATTTAAAAAAATATATAATATTAATGGAAATAACGAAAAAAAATTGCTAGTCGATTTACATATATACATCTTTTATAATTCGTAAATAAATGTTATTTATATTTATGTGTAGTACTATTTCGGGACGTGGTGTTAATTTAGTTTTTTTTTCACAATATTTATGTTCGTTCCGACTAGGTGGAAATCTCGAGCAAAATAAACATTTTGAAGAACTCAATACAAACATTACATTCAGTTTAGGAAAACAACGTTTTTCTTTACTTTACGTCTTGATTATTTTTAAATATTTTTTTTATTAATTTTTGCTTTTATCATCATATAACCTAATAAGGTAAGCTTTACGTAAGCTTTCCTCAAAAACTAAGGTAAGCATTCCTCAAATAACTCGTAGAAATTAGTTTTGATTTACATCAAAGAGATGGCGCTGCCATCTCGGTCAAAAAACCTGGATAAATCATTTTTAACTTGTTACAGATATAAACACTAATTTTTAGCTTTTACCTTATTTTTAACAAAATACTGTGTTTCTGCGGCTCAGTCTGGTTACATAATATAGCTAGCACACATGAAAATTTATATTTAAATTTTATTATATTATAAAAACATATCGCTCACTCCTTTCAACAACGTTATAAATAAAAAAAAACTTGATTTTTTAGGAGATCGTTTTTAAAGTTTAAAAATATAATAAATTGTATTAAAAATAAATATCAAGCCACTTATTGAACTTTTTACTGTGCAACAGAGTTTTAAGGTATGTTTTTTGTAAAAACATGAATGTTTTTTTCTTTATTTAAAAAATATTCAGTATAAAAATATATATATAAAAAAATAAAAAATATCTTTTCTTCAAAATGCAAAAACAACACTTTCTGCCCTATAGCGCGTAAATATTATGCTAAAAATATGCAGCTTTTGCTGGGATATAGTATATTTTCTGGGCATCCCGAAAACATGCACGACTGAAAATTTTCGATTTTTCATATATGACGTTGTTAAAAGGAGTGAGCGATTTGTTATTTTGAATTCAACCCTGTCCTACAATTATTGACATGTATCTAGGAACACTGATTGAACATACTGCAATGCTGCGATGGTAAACACTCGAGTGGAAAATAAATCACAGTTGCTACTTCGATTGGAAATAATAACCGTTCGTTCGCAATGGGCGTTTCTCTTTCACAAGTCAAAGGTCAAGTGCTGTTTATATACTGGATTAACTTTTTACACGGGTTTCACAGCGTTTTTTAGGATTAGTACCATCGAAAAAGCGAAACGATTCCCTTATTTTTTTACGTTGTAGACAGTCAATACGTGCAAGATGTAGCAAAGGGGAGCGCGAAATTAGACCAATTATTTACAACATTTTGTGTGTGTTCAAACATTTGTTCACAAATTTGGGTTTTCTCCACAGTATCATGTGTAAAATGGTGAATGTTACACGTGTGTAAAGTGATCACTTAACCAGCCTATGGCAGGTTATAAACCCTGTAAATCTTCGTCTATGTTGAGATGTTTTTTTTTTTTTTTAAATAAGGCATTCCACCCATATGGAGAGTGATCTCTACCTGAACCATAAAAAAACAGAATTATGCAACAATGACACGGAATAAAATGTCAGATTCAGGAAGGTACGCACAAGTACGTACAAGTACATATATCTACAACAGGTCAACGTAATGGGACTGTTTGTCAGTTTATTAAAATAAATTTCGGGTATGTTGAGATGTTAAAATACAAAAATAACAAAGCGGAGAACCCAGATTTGTGAACAAGTATGGAGTAAGTGCGGAAGAAAATTCGGGGAAAATATTTTTTATGACATTATAATCCCAGGTCATACATGCGTTTAAAAAGACACCAAGACTATCTGGATAATTGGCGCGTGTAATAACTAGGTAACGTAGAAAAGCGGAGGAAGACCGAGGAAAACATAGCATGATCAAGTAGGTATTTCAAATACTTGAAATTGGTCAGGTCAAGATTTGGGAATAATCGGCGTGTATATATGAGAAGATGTATGAATATGGAAGAAATAAAGATTGCGTGTAAAGACAGATTGGTGTGGGGTTCTATTCTCTACCCCTGCGGGGAAGCGGTGTGATGGTTAGTAAGTTAGTTAGTTTTAGGTAATGTAGAAACTATAAATGTTTGTCCGACAAAAATGGCTACTCAAATGTAGGTCTTATAGAAAAATGTGATTTTTATCCTGTTTTGTAATTACTGAATTCAGTAATCTATTTTACCTTTGTAGTAAATCTACCCACCTAGAAATTATACCATTGAAATAGTCCAATTAATGAAATTGTACCATGAAAGGAAAACTCTCTTTTTTCCCTTCATTAATTCATATATTGTTATGTTCGTGTGTGTATGAGTTCGTAAACATGTGTAAGAACAGACCTTGGTTTATGACCTTAGTTATTTTTAACAGGTTGCATTTGAGTTACTAATGTACCGACATTGAATGCGTTTAACGATTCCGCTCGTATATATTTATAATAATGCATTTAATGGACCATTCATCTTCGAACTTACGACTGACGGAGGTGGCGTTGATGTCTTTCTTTATTTGTTATTCCGCGTTAAAATATTTTGGCCGGAGAAAAACTGAGGAAAACAAAGCGAGCTTTTTGAAGCGTCTAGAAAGATTTCTACGAACTGTTCATTTGATTTTACTGATGGATAATTATATTTTAATCGATTTTCAGTGGATTCGTATTAATTATACAACTTTTTGCAGGGTCTAGAATGATTTGAACTAACTGTTTATTCATTTTATCGATGGAAAATAATATTTCAATCGATTTTTTAGAGATTTATATAAATTATGTAACTTTTTGCATCGTCTAGAAAGATTTATACGAACGGTTAATTAATTTCTCCGATGGAAAATTATATTTTAATAGATTTTCAGTAGATTCATAATAATATTTTTTGCAGCGTCTAGAATGATTTGGACTCACTGTTTATTCATTTAGCCGATGGAAAATTATATTTCAATCGATTTTCAGTGGATTCGTAATGATTTTTTAATTTTTTACTGCGTCTGGAAAGATTTAAGACAGACTTTGCAGCTTTTTAGCAGCTTTTAAACCCTATTTCTATAAAAAATACTATTTTTACTTATTTAACTTTCGATCCATAATTTAAACAAACTGTTTATTGATTTTATTGATTGAAAAATTAAATTTTTATCGATTTTCAGTAACTCCCCAATATTCATTTTACATTTTTACACCGCCTGGAAAGATTTAGAAAAACTGTGGGTCTATTTAGTAACTTTTAAACCCTATTTCCATAACAATTTGGCTCTTTTTGCTTAATTAACTCCCAACCCATGATTTAGACTAACTGTTTATTGATTTTATTGACGGATAAATTATATTTTGATTGATTTTCAGTACCTCCCCTATATTAATTTCATATTTTTAAAGCGTTTGGAAAAATTTAGACAATCTGTTCATTTGAAAAAACAAAGATTTTGTCAAGCTTAAAATGTTGTGAATTAAGTCATATTTATTTAAATTCAATGTTTCTAAAAGGATCAAGAACAAGGATAAAAGGAACAATATCTCATTGGATATTGATCTGTTCCATGTGTCTGAAGGAGTTTTCCGAAGCGGGATTCTTCTACACCTTTAGCAATGGTATTCTTGCTTATTTTCGATTATAATGTATTTTAATGTATACGCTTTAAATTTGAAGTTTGTAAAGTGTATGTTAATTATAAATAAATAAATTGAAAAACAGCTAATTCTACAATGATCGCGGATTCCTTCATCACCAGGAAAGAAACGAAAAAGACTCAATTTTGTGGAATTCCGTTTGTTATTTTAGCGAGCAGTGCTCAATTTACAAATGGCGCAAGACGGCCGCGAATATCACACGAGATGGATGCTGTGACAAGCGACAGATGACGGGCTCTAATGTGAAACGTGTACAATCGATATCATATCTACTTGTGATCTGTTTTCCTCGCGAGCTTTTACGTCATTATCACTGGAAATTGTAACGGGCTGTCTGCGCTTATCAGTGACGTACTAGTGAGTTGCTTACTGCACAGATAGCAGGGGAAACAAGAATCCGCTGTACCTAATGTTCCAGTGACTTATGAGATTTATTTTATTAGTTTTGCTGGACACTCGTCTGAGAGATCGCATTTCGACTGCATTCTGACTGATTTCATCCTTCATTTGCCAACTCCATGGTTTAATTATATACATTAGGGTTGCACCAAGACTATTGTACACTGTATTAGGATACAACTCTAAAATTTTGACTTGGCTCCACATACGGTGTTTGAAAATAATGCGGAATGCGTCGAAACACGCGTCACAGTAGGTTTTAAGAAATGGTGGTATTTACTAAGTAAAACTGAAATTTAAAAAAAAATTGTCTACTCTATACCAGTACTCCTATACAGTAACTCCCGTCCTTATTGACGGTAGTGTAAAGGGGTATATCTGTCTCAGACCAAATTTTACAGGAGAACAAAAACAAACTTGTGAAATTAAATAACTAATTTGTTTTATATATTTTATACGTACATATCGTAATAAAACTAAATTGCAACTACAGCTATCGTATATCATATTTGCCAGATTATGGAATACACTATATTAGACATTTTGTGGAACAAACTTAGAAAATGAAAAATTTGACAGATATACCCCTTTACCATTACACTACCGATGTATTAAAAAATACCCTTATCCGCACCCTAATGGTGCATAGGGAACTGTGTCATATAAACGCAGTGTTATCTCGATCGTTTACACATGAAGGAAAGGTGATCAGCCCTCCGCTTCAGGTACCAGTCCAGGGTTATATTGAATAAATATTACTGTGAAAAATCACTAATATTTATTTGACCCCCCCTGGGAATCGAACCCGGGACCTCCAGTATGGTAGCCGAGCGTGCTGACCATTACACTACGGAGGCGGACAACAGATGTATGGTGTTGCATTATTACTTATTCTTTATCTTTGATAAACTCAACAAGAATGATCGAGAACGTATAAAAAATAGGTTATCTATGGACGTCTGGTCAGCTCACGTAGGATCAGTAATCATATTTTGGCTGTGCGTAAATTGAAATTATTTTTATATTTCCAGACGGCCTGGCTGGATTCTGTGCCTAAATGTTTCTATTTACATCACGCACATAGCGGAACATAGGATAGATATACCATAGGTGTAACTACTTAATTTTTGCACATCTCTAACCCTTTGTCTACCGAGTGGGCCCAACAGACCCGTTCCAAAAATAATGTTGGGTTTATTGAAACAATTGAAATATATTTATGTTTGGTCTGTACTTCTATACCTATTTTGTTTTTTGGTCTGTACTTCTATACCTATTTTGTTTTTTGGTCTGTACTTCTATACCTATTGTGTTTTTTGGTCTGTACTTCTATACCTATTTTGTTTTTTGGTATGTACTTCCATACCTATTTTGTCCGCCTCCGTGGTGTAATGGTCAGGGTGTTTAGCTACCGTGCTGGAGGTCCCGGGTTCGATTCCCAGGGGGGGTTGAGATTAATTATTAGTGATTTCATACTGTAATATTTATTTAATATTACCCTGGACTGGTTCCTGAAGCGCAAGAGTGATCACCTTGCCTTCATGTAAGTAATGATCAAGAAAACACTGCGTCAATTTGATGCAGTGCCCTATGCACCATTGGGTGCGGATAAGGGTTATAAGTAAGTATAAGTACTTCTATACGGATTTTTTTTGACATCTGGATATAGATGAAGATACATATGGTAGTCTGGACATTTATTGGGTTCACGACCGTCTTAGGCTGAGTGATCATATTACACACGTGTAACATTCACCAATTCTACCCACGATTGATAACCGTATTGAATCGTGGACCCTCAATATCAGCACTTTGAACCGATTAGTTGCATGAATGTGGAAAATGCGAATATTGTTTGCAAAGATAGATATGCATTTTTCTATTTCTGTATGTACATTTATAAAAATTTGTGAAATCTGACTTGCGATAGCATTATACCCCCTAGTCTTGCTTTAGAGTTGTCAGTTTTGCGTAAACAGAAATCTGGACGCAATCTAGGTGAGTATCTTATAGAAAACTATGGGGAAAGTTCGTATCAATTCAAGAGACAAACAGTAAATTTTCCTGGACTCCCCCCTGTTATCCTGGTACTGTTAGCTGTACTAAATGGTCACCATAATAAAACAGGTCATCCAATCTAGGAAAGCATTAAGTTTTACTACACTTATGTGGAACGGGACATTTATAGCTCTAGTTTACTTAAATATTATATGAATTAATTTATAAATAAATCACAAACGTATGCTTGACATGGAATGACGTCATTAACCCTCTCATACATTAAGCCCTCATATGTAAATAATAACAATAAATTTGGATAATTTATATAGCGCCATTTTCGTAAAATACTACCTCAAGGGCGCTTGTTCGCCATTTTTTCAAAGAAATTTCGAACATATTAATATTATTTATTATATCAGATACTGGATTATTTATCATACGGATGAGATGTCAATTTATAGGTCGTAAGCTTTGGGATGCTCAGGCTTCCATCTTCTTTCATATTAAGAGGAACAATAGATGTTTCATATCAAGTTGAGACACCTGTAAAATTTCAACCATTTGAAGCGTTTTTTTTCAAACATAAAAAGGTACTTGTGACATTGAAATAAGTAGGAAAGTGTCACGTTTTTGTATGATTTTAGCTAACTCTCTTCTATATCAAGTCCTTATAGGAGGTCTTAGAAATAGTACCGTCTAATTGTTAAAAAAATTATTTTCATACAATTTTGTTTACAGTAAATTATTTTATGACTCGCTTGATGAAAATACCACCATAACGGCTTTATGAGGAAAATTCGTTTCGTTTGCAAACTATATAACGAAAAACCATGGAACATAGGGTGTTTTGAAGATTTCCATTCACCCACATAAAATCAGATTATTTCTAATATCACTATCAGTAAATTGTTCAGTACATTGTATTATTATTCACACTCATTGCCATATTTTGTCATATTAGAATAAAGAAATACATTTTATTGTACCTATATGTACATGTTTATTATTTATAAACGTTATCATATAAAGAAGATACAGTCCCGTATTTCGCTCGATCAAATACATATAAACCTCATAAGAGGCCCTTGTATAATTTCCAAAAATAAAACCAAAGAAAATAATATTTTGCGTGCGTGTCTAATTATCTAAAGAAATTCTGCACTAGAGATCTTTATACTTATTTAAAAAAAACATTTGTATGAAAGGGTTAAGTGTTGATTCCTATCCCACGTAGACAGAGTGCTTTTATTATTTATTTTGATTTTATTCGAGTCACGAAATTCGGCTAAGAAAAATATTACCTGGGTGGTATATGATTTCGCACTGAATTAAAAAATGCTCTAGAATTCCCTCTTTTTCTTTAATGACGTACTTTTTTATGTAGGTGGAATTAATTTAGAAATATGAACTATGCGTGTAAGTGTAATAGAATATGGAACTACGCATAAAGAATATTCAAGTCGAATTTGACTCTTGAGGGTCCATATAGACCACTTTGGAAAACTATGACTCTAAACCAGTGGTTCCCAAAGTGGTCTATGGTATACGGACCCCCAGGAGTCCTCAGGATCATTCAGGGGGTCTGTGGAAAATTAAAATTGATTTGGGGGTCTCTGAACAACGTCCGCCTTCCTAGTGTAATGGTCAGCACGCTCAGCTACCGTACTGGAGGTCCCGATTCGATTCATAGGAGGGGGTCAAATAAATATAAGTGATTTTTTCACTGTAATATTTATTCAATATTACCCTGGACTGGTACCTGAAACGGAGGCCTGATCGCCTTTCCTTCAAGGGTTAACGATCAAGATAACACTGGGTTTATATAATTCAGTGCCCTATGCACCATCGGGTGCGGATGAGGGTTTGAAGAAGAAGAACAACGTCAGGAAGCTCATGCAAAGTTTGATATTAAAAAAAATTGAGACACATTTTTATTAAAATGGAAGTCATATAATAAATGACATTGAATTTAAAAATTATTAGCTAATTTTAAAACCGATTTCGTGAACGGTAGTAATCCCGTTGTCATCCCTTTTCGTATTATTTTTAATCTGGGGTAACACACCGAACAGGCGAAAATTGGAAAATAGGCCTTTCGAAACATGTTTTAAGGACTATTTTCTAATTTCTGCACAATGGGACATTTAATGATACATTAGTTGGTGAGCGATGTAAACCGACTTTATTTGTAACAGGTACAGTGCAGTCAGTAGTGGGTCCATGGCCCAAAATTTGGGAACTACTGCTCCAAACGAACATCATCTATTAAGAATTACATAATTACAAAGATATTCAGGGAAAAATATATAAAAATTTCGCAATTCGGATACCAGAAGTGCGTACAGAAGTCTTGTATACAAAAATATCAGAAACAGACTCAAATCGATACGAGAATTTTATTTTCTTGCGTCGTTGATGTAATTTATCTAAACACGGATATGTTGAACCGTATAATGGAAGTTATAATACGTGTTTTCACTAAGAATTTATTACCGAAGCTTCCGTAAATATAAAAAATTGCGGCTACACAATTTAATATATACACAGATGAACAGAATTAGACATGATGCCTAGTGATGATTGGTTGATTTGTCAGTGTGAGTGCTGGATGAGTCTACGTTTTGCAAAAACATGAACTAAAAACCGAAAAAGAACTATTTACCATTGCAGCGAGTGGCAGATTTCCGATCGTTTTAAATATGTGTCAAATATTAAATAATTTTATATTTTTTAATCCAAATTTTTGTCCAAATATCACCCTCAACACGGCGGAATATAATTTCAATCCGGATATTTTAGAAGTGGCGGATAGCAAGCGTTATTTCCAAATAAGAAACAGGAGTAACACTGCGTCAAACTCTAAAATCAACAAAAACACAATTACAAGGGAATCTACAAAATATCATTATGTATATTGTATTTACTCAACTGTTTTTATTCAGATGGCAGTTTTAACAAATCGCTCACTCCTTTCAAGAACGTCATAAATCAAAAAACTTGATTTTTCAGGAGAGCGTTTTTAAAGTTTAAAAATATAACACAATGAATTAAAAATAAATGTCAAGCCACTTATTGAACTTTTTACTATGCAACACATCTTTTTAAGTAAAACCTGAAGGTTTTTTCTCCATTTGAAAAATATTTAATATATTTGAAAAAATAATGAAACAATACCTTTTCTTCAAAATGCAAAAACAACACTTTCTGCCCTGTAGCGGGTAAATATTAAGTTAAAAATATGCTTCTTTTGCTGGGATATAGTACATTTTCTGGGCATTCTGAAACCATCCACAACTGAAAATTGACGATTTTTGATTTATGACGTTCTTGAAAGGAGTGAGCGAAATGTCATTATAATTCTTAAATTACAAATCAAAATATTTTTAATTTGGCGCTTGCTTCTAACATTTCATTCGAAGCGGAATACGCTCTAGGCGCGTATAATTAAAAGTAATAATAACGAGTCAAATTAAAAGTATCATCACTTATTTAAATGTTAACCTTTCACAACAGTCTTGACAAAATATTCAAAAATGTCAGTGTGTAATGAACAAAATAAAATACAAAAAATAAATAATTTATTTTCATGAATGAATGTATAATTTACGAGTGTATGTGCCTTTCTATCGAATTATCACTCAGGTTTATACTCGCTTGTCTTTAAGTGAGTATAAACACGAGCCGCACGTGAATGTTACACGCAGAGAAACAGTTAGTATCTGCAAAAGAAATATTGCATTTTTACCATACTTTTTTTTAAATGTATTGAAAAAATAAGTTTAACTTCGAAATAAGTGTATGGATTTGAAAAAAAATGAGTTATTGAAAGTTAAGGAATATTTTTTTTCCATATACTTATATATTTTTCAAATGTGAGCAGAGACACGTCTGTTACCTCGCGCGGCCGATCGCTTAGTGTATTGGAGATTTGCGAGTACCCAAGGGGCTTAAGGAAGCAAAAAAATCAATAACGTCTAATGTTACCTGGGTTTAAAGAAAATTAAGTTGTCATTTATCGTATATTGGGCCGTAACAGATCAACCCGAAGGCTTTATAAAAACTAGCGAAATAAGTTTTTTGCTATATATTTTATCTAAAATATGCTAGATAATTGCGAATATACACTTCTCTGTAATTTACATTAATGATGACAGATATATCATTAATGTACTCAGGTGTTGCTGTCATCAAAATATTTGCATTCGTCCACCGATTTCAGTCTAATGCGGTCGAATACGTGGAACACTGCGGATGAATATCATAGCAACAAACTAGTAAAAAGTATAAAAATCCTCTAATACACGACTATTAACTCGTTTCACCCATAACGAAGGGTTGATGGTCCCAAGACTGAACAATAAATATGGAAGTAGAAAGAACACTACAAAACAAGTTTTTTTTAGACTATTCATTTGGCCGCCTCCATAGTGTAATGGTCGGCACGCTCGACTATCATTCTGGAGGTTCCGGGTTCGATTCCCAGGGGGGGGGGGTTAAATAAATATAAGTGATTTTTTCACTCTAATATTTATTCAATATCACCCTGGACTGGTACCTGAAGCGGATGGCTGATCACCTTTCCTTCATGTGTTAGCGATCAAGATAACACTGCGTTTATATGCAATGCCCTATGCACCATTGGGGTGCGGATAAGGGTTTGAAGAAGATTTATTTGGCAGTCACCCAGTGAAAGGATGTTTCTGCCAGAGTCAAGTATTATTTTTATTTACAAACAAAGAATAATAGAAAATAATAACAATTAATGCAAAATTAAAGTTTAAATGCGTTTAGCTTTATCATTTTAGAAATTATGTCCGCAATTCTAGAATTAGGTTCAGAAAGAAGGGTGGATACTTGGGTGGCCGAGCATTTTTTTGTTGTTGACGGCGGTAAGAGGGCAAACAAAAATATTGTATAGCAAAATAATGGAATGGGTAAACGATAAAGGTTTAATTTTTAAAAAAAAATCTTCTTCTAACCCTAATCCGCATCCGATGGTGTATAAGGCACAGCAACGTATTGACGCAGTGCTGTTTTGATCGTTGCTTGCATGAAGGCAAGGTGATCACTCCTGCGCTTCAGGCACTAGTCGAGGGTAATATTAAATAAAGTTAGGGTAAAAAATCAGTAGAATTTATTTTTACCCCCTCTAGGAATCGAATCCAGCATGGTAGCTAAAACACTAACTTACACCATTTGTGGTGTAATCACCACGGACACGAACACTGTTTATTCATATTATTTATATTCAAAGCATTTACTTTGTGGTCAAACATTTTAATTGATATTAGTAATGTTAGTAAATAACCACTCACCGACTACTTCTGTCTACCGGTTTCGAGACGTACCCGTCTCTTCGTCAGGACATACACTACAATTTAACAATCATGCGAACAACACTACACCACACCCACTTAGTACTATTCACATACACTATCACTACACATGCAAAACATGCAGAGCGAGTTGTTAGTCCCACCATGCTTTTGGGAAACTATGGTGGGACTAACAACTCGCTCTGCATGCTTTGCATGTGTAGTGATAGTGTATGTGAATAGTACTAAGTGGGTGTGGTGTAGTGTTGTTCGCATGATTGTTAAATTGTAGTGTATGTCCTGACGAAGAGACGGGTACGTCTCGAAACCGGTAGACAGAAGTAGTCGGTGAGTGGTTATTTACTAACATTACTAATACTGTTTATTCAGCTTTTATTTTCACTTATTTTCTTTTCTTGCTTATGATTTACGTTAAAATAGTTTTTTTTCAATATTTAAAATAGTGCAAAAAAGAGTATAAAAAATATGTGAAAAGAGCTTCACCGACAAGACACATAAGGTGGCACATAAGGTGGGTTACCGCCAAAAAAATATAATAATTATATTTTTTGTTTGTAAATGTATGTACGTAGGTACGTATACAATTTTAACAAATAAATACAATTTTAATATAAAATTGGGACACATTGATCAGACTTCTATTAGTAAATCCAGGAGTTCTAAACCTTTCTGAAGTCAGGGAGCACTTTTGATCATAAGGAAAATTCACGGTACACCAAAACTTAAGACCAAAAAACATACAAAGAAATCTTTTATTAAAAATAAATGTGATTTTTTAATAGATTTATATTATCCACTGACACTTCGTGATGGAATTGCATTTTTAATATATTATTAGAAATGTAGTAAAGGTAAAAAATTAGATACAGAAATAAATAGGTTAAAAAATTGTCCCAATAAAGACATATTAAATGATCAAGTAACACACATTCATTCTCCCTTACTTTACCCGTTAGAAAAGAAACAATAGATGCCTTAATGTCTTGTCGATAAGAAATGACTGCCGGGAAATTTACATTTCAGAGAACTTTGGATTTCCCCCGGACAACCGCAGCGTATTGGAGGGAGCCGTCAACCAGCAGTTCCTGATACTTCGTTACATAATTTAAATTCATTCACAAAAAATGCAAATCTAATATAACTTTATATAAAATCGTGCTCTCAATACAAAAAACCTTTATAAAAAATATTTTTAATATCATAAAATACTTAAATTCACTCAAATTAAATTAATTTCTCAATAAAAATATATCAAATCATGGTTATCAACTCCTGCCTTGTTTTATATATAACATAACAATTTGTATAGCCTCCCACCAGTCTGATGATGTCGGTAACGACGAAACCCGGTCGCTGGTCAAATAAAAAAAGTGGAAAAGCTAAAAAAAATGGTTTTAATCTAATAATATATTATAAATGTGATTATTATATTCATAACACTGCGTCAATACGATGCAGTGCCCTGTGCACCATTGCGGATAAGGGTTAGAAGAAGAAGTAGAAGAATATTATATGTGTCAAGCATTATGTTTCACACAAATATTTTGTGGATTCATTCTACGAATTTCCTACTATCATAAATGAAAAGCACGAGTTAGATCAAATGATGTATAAGTTGTCGTCAATGTTTAGTGTTTCGGAAAATGAGTCTTATACAAACACGTCTTGGATAGTTTCCAATATTACGTATATTATTACATACAACATAGCTTGTCTAGTTTGTCATCTTGGTCATGGTTAGGGAATTTAAATCGGGAATATCTGCAGAAGATGCTGAGTGAAAAATAACAGAAAGCATTTGCCAATCGTGACAAAATTGTAATACAATATGTCTCAAATATTACTCTGTTATTATGACCAGTGTCGGATTTTACCAACTACCAGCTTATGAGATTACAAATACAATGCTTCAAATAATGTTTATAACGACTCACAGCAACACCATACCGATTTTTAACAAAGAAACTCATAACATAGAAACATCATTGGAGATAATCCAGATTTTGTGAACAAGTATTTGGACACACTCAAAATGTTGTAAATAAATTATCTGGTCAAATTATAAGCTTAATAATAAAAATGAAAATGGTATTTTCTGGCGTTTCTCATGTGTGTGATTATAATCCAGGATTCGGATCTCATATACTAATATAAGAGTTTCTGCTTAATAAAAAGCTTCTTTACATCTCACCAATAGATGTCTCTAGTGAAGTTCTAGTGATTCATGAACAAGGTTTCTAAATTGGTTCATATATATAGAACTTCCAAGAATTTGAGTAGTGTGGTTGTCAATAATGGGTAGAATTGGTGAATGTTACACGTGTGTAAAGTGATCACTTAAACCAGCCTATGACGGTCGTAAGCCCCGTAAATGCCCAGACTTCCATATTCTTCTTCATCTTTGATGAGATATCAAAAAATAATAAGAAACTCATAATCATAATACACGGGGACTTAAAAAAAATACATGTGGAGCCGATAAACACTACTAAATTTGGAGCAAGGTCCTTAAAATATATTGCCTATACCCAAATTCACCAGCTGCCTGACATATATAAAATAGAACCCATTCGGGGATCCAACATACTCGTAAATGATCTGAAAAAAATACTTTATGGAAAGAAAGAAAAACTTTTTTGTTACTTTATTCTTTGTATGCCAGTCTTGTTAACCTTAATCCCATGTCCCAAAATGAGAAATAGAAATTACGCATTGTGAATATTATATGTATGTATATGTCCGCCTCCGTAGTGTAATGGTCAGCACGCTCGGCTACCGTTCTTGAGGTCCCGGGTTCGATTCCCAAGGGGGGTAAAGTAAATATAAGTGATTTTTTCACTGTAATATTTATTTAATATTAAAATGGACTGGTACCTGAAGCGGAGGGCTGATCACCTTTCCTTCATGTGTAAACGATCAAGATAACACTGCGTTTATATGACACAGTGCCCTATGCACCATTGGGGTGCGGATAAGGGTTTTATTTTTTATTATTTTATTAAATAAATAAATAAATAAATTTTAGTTTTAGAGTCCGAACTGTTTTTTACACGGAGTGTTTTCATCACGAATAAATTAATAAAGAAAGGAAAACTTTCATTTATATTTGAAGCACTAAATTTGTGATTTTCCATTTTATAATTAAAATGTAACTTCGTTTTAAAATCACTGTAAACATTTTATTATAACTTAATTATAATGTCAACCGGTTTCGAAGCTAACCACTTCTTTATCAAGACTGATCAATTAGTCTTGATAAAGAAGCTATTAGCTTCGAAACCGGTAGACATTATAATTAAGTTATAATAAAATATTTATATTGATTTTATAACAAAGTTACAGTTTAACTATAAAAGATAAACTGGATCATATTTAAATGTTGCTGTTAGTTTCCCAAAACTATTTTTATCCGCCTCTAGGCTATTGTACTGGAGGCCCCGGGTTCGATTCCCAGGGGGTGGTCAAATTAATATAAGTGATTTTTTCACAATAATATTAATTTAATATTACCCTAGACTGGTGCCTGAAGCGGAGGCCTTTCCTTCATGTGTTAATTAATGATGGCACCTTTCCTTCATGTGCTAATTAATGATCAAGATAATACTGCGTTTATATGTTGAAGTGCCTCATGCACCATCGAGTACAGATAAGGGTTTAAAGATTATTTTTAACAAGAATAAATGAGTAAAGAAAGGAAAAACTAGAAGATCATACTTTCATATACATATTTAGTTTACGGCAGTATCTAAAACTGAATTCAGTAAGCTTTTATTTAGCAGAGACCATTTTATTTAAATGCATGAAAGATATTTACCGAATTATATTATTTTTTGACATCTCATCAAAGATGAAGAAGAATATGGAAGTCTGGGCATTTACGGGGCTGACGACCGTCATAGGCTGGTTTAAGTGATCACTTTACACACGTGTAACATTCACCAATTCTACCCATTATTGACAACCACACTACTCAAATTCTTGGAAGTTCTATATATATGAACCAATTTTGAAACATTGTTCTTGAATCACTAGAACTTCACTAGAGACATCTATTGGTGAGATGAAAAGAAGATTTTAATTTAGCAGAAACTCTTTTATTATCATGTGAGGTCCGAATCCTGAATTATTACTGAATTGATTTACATACTGGGAAACGTCTGGAAACATGATATTCAATGATTTCAATGATTCAAATAGCTTACTTGTTTACCAAGTCAAGCGTTGGATTGCGAGGAATTCGTCCTTCCATCAAAAGCAAGTCAGCTCTTAATGTTTCCATAATTATTTACATTTTACGCGCAATGATCGGTTTGGAGTGAGTGTATTAGATGGTAGGAGCAGCTTGTGTGGGAGTCCAAGAATGATGAATATCCTAAACGTCTCCGCTCTTCTCTTGTAAATGTTTCAGTAACTACACCTTGAACTCGAAAATAAATATCCCCTCGCGAAACGCACGTGAAAATAGAATAATATGCGAATGGGATTCCGCAGCATTTAGTCATATTGATTGGAATCTTGACGTCATGAGAGCGTCACACTTATCCCATTATAAATGGTGTCTATTTGAATATCAATGCGTTTAACGAATAACGTTGAATATACAAAAAAACTAATTTGCATCATGACATAATATGGGATCGAAAGCAGAGCGGACACCGTAGTCACAAAAAACGCACTTATAGTGTCAGAAATGAAGACTCTAAGAATCATATCTGGCAAGAGTCTACGAGACAGAATAAGGAACAACAGGATAAGGGAAATATCCGAGATCGAAGATGTTTTTTTAGATGGGAATTGCATTATTATTTACCTTGCTTATTATGTACAAGGCTTATAGATCTTTAAGTGGATATCTTATAACTAAGTAAAGATGTTTTATTTAAATCTGTGTTGGGAACAGGAGGGATAATCTGGTGTGGGCCAGTCAGGAACTTCTCAGTATTTGCTCATTGCTGGGAGGAAACCACGTAAAACTCCTCAGGAGAAGCTGGACTGTCGACTGTCGTCAACAGACCTTCCGTTCCACTAGAAGAGGGTTAGGCATTTTGTCTCCCAGTTTGTCAAAGATTATGTTGTGTATATTATCGTTAGGTAGGGAAGGCAACGATGCATTGGCAACCTCCAGGTAGACAGACGACTCCCGGGCTGACCACCAAAAAGATGGATTGACAGCTGGGAATCGACATCGCAGGAGGCTAATAAAAAACGAGGCAGAAGAAGAAAATTAGATTTTCTTGCAGCTATACGCCTTACTTCGTTGTTTTAAATTATGTTAATTTTATTCTGTATTGTTCGGCAAATAGACGATGAATACAACAACATTAAAAATCCTAGTTAAAAAGATTTGGCATGCTGTGAACTATGTACAATAACGCTAGACTCAAATAATAACATATGGTTTTGTCTTTTAAAAAAATTGGCAGAGAAATTTACATCCGCGGTTTTGTTCCATATTGCTCCGTTACGATATTCAAAGGAACGCGAAGAATGAAAAACAAAATCTTAATTATAGCTCCCTCACTTCACAAAGAATGTGACGTCACAGTACATATAAGCAAACCTACACCAATATTACTTTACGCTACTTTAGTTGTCTAAATAGCCGTTGCTCATTTATTTAGTATATTTTTTTTTAAATGAAAAAATACAACTGGACTGCCAAAAATATACGCTACTTGTATTTAAACTTGCTTGTATTTTACCCGCTATGTACTTAAACCAGCTTTTACTTAAACTTGCTACCCTATGTACTAAAACATTCTTGTATTCTACCCTCATTCAGTTCATATCATTACATTCTCTAGTAAATTACCACTACTAGATTTTTAGTTAAAATTTTACCTGATAAATACAACTGTTTTATAAAATCTATTGTAATACGTGTTTCGATGCATTCCAGATCATTTTCAAACACTGTCTATGAAGCTAAATCTAAATTTTAGAGTTTTGTCCTTGGACGTAGGAGTTATTATTTTTTTTTTTCAGTGGGAACATGGACAATAAGGAGGCCTTAGTCATTGTCATATTGTGAATTATGGGTTTATTATTATTTAGATTTTTATGAATGTCTACTGTTTCAAAATGATACAGTTTATGACTTTTCGTATTAATATTTTTTTATTTTTCTACGTTATATGTGTGATTTTTATCTATGTAATGGTTTGCGAACTCTGAAAATTTATAATTTCTTAAATATAATTCATATTCCATGATTTTTTAACCTTTTGAAGTGTGACACTTTTAAAAAATAAATCTAAATATCTAAATATATATTTTTTTAAACTCTGCTTCCGTATGTTTGTGTCCACAAAACTTGAAAAGTAGTCGATGGGTTGACTGGATTATTTTACAAACGTGGCCTTATATTGAATGAGATTCACGAATGTGGTCTTTAGATATGAAAAGGTTCCCTAACCCTGCTCTAGACCAATCTGTCAAAATCCAAGAGCGAAAGCAGATTTTACATGAATTAAGATTTGAGTACTGGCTAAACATCTTTGTTTTCTATGGTAATTTCTTCACTGGGTCAAATTCTAACGGAATTTTTAAATATGGATAAAATGCCCGTACTAGCTTACTAGTTTTACGATGCTAATTTTTACGAGTTTTTTGAGGAATTTTAACATAAACACTACATACAAAAATGTTATTTATGCACAATCTACGTAGAAACTAGAAGAAAGGGTTAGGTAAGTTATGTTAGGTTAGGAACAGGTTACATTTTCTAGGTTTATTAGGTTTTCAGAGAAAATCTAACATATACACTAGAGATATAAATGTTATTTATGCATAATCTACGTACAAACCACTGGAACACGTTAGGTTGGATTTAATTAGGTAAGGCAATTTTAGGTTAGGAACAGGTTAGGTTTTTAGGTTTTCAAATAAATTCACACTACAGATAAAAATGTTATTTATGCAAAATCTACATACAAATCAGGGGAATATTTTACTTTAAAATACACTAATAAAAACTGTTTATTTTACACTATGCAACGTTTCGTTACGGTTATATATTCAGTCCTATAAATACAATTCACTTTACAGTGCGTGAAGAAGTTCTACTTCAAAATTACCCTAAAAATACTTTAAATTAGTGCTTTTTAAATTTTACGACAGCTGGATACGTTGCTAAAAATCATAAAATGTAAAAGAACTTAAAAGTAACTAACCAGCACGCCGCTTCCTCGCATGGGTAGGCAGAGAGAATAGAACGCCGCACCAATATATCTTTGTTAACAATCTTCGCCTCATTCACATCCATACATACATACATCCTCATACATACATATCCGCCGATTATTCTGACTCCTGACGTGACCAAGTATTTGATATACTTGATCATGCCAAGTGTTCCTCGGTCTTTTTCTACTCCTATTTAGAACTACGTTCGTCTCATAAATTTGTTTTATAGTTCTTTCTTCACTCATTCGATTCACATGCCCAAACCATCTCAACACAACTTTCTTAATTTTATCGATAATACCTTACATTTCGCCATTCGAACATTTATCATACATGTTCAAATATAGGAGTTTTTCATCCCAACTTTTTTTTAATTTATGAAAAAGATGATCTAACTGCCTGAAAATGACAAACACATGTGATGCTTAAAATAATTTTAGTTCACTTAATTTTTAGTATTATCTTTTTTTACAGTTTTTATCTTATGTTCTTTTTTCATTATATATATATATATATATATATATATATATATATATATATATATATATATATATATATATATATATATATATATATATATACATATATATATATAAATATATATATATATATATATATATATATATATATATATATATATATATATATATATATATATATATATATATATATATATATATATATAAATATATATAAATATATATATATATATATATATATATATATATATATATATATATATATATATATATATATTTATATATATATATATATATATATATATATATATATATATATATACATATGTATATATATATATATATATATATATATATATATATATATATATATATATATATATATATATATATATATATATATATATATATATATATATATATATATATATATATATATTTATATATATATATATATATATATATATATATATATATATATATATATATATATATATATATATATATATATTTTTAATAATGACCCGCTGAGGCTCACAGAAATACTAAGAAATTGAAGTATTTTTGTAAATAATAAAAATAAAAATATTTCTCTTTGAAAAAAAAATTAAAATAAGACAAAATTACTTTTATCGTCTTTCGTCGAGTCATTGCACATAGCTTCCTTCGGTGACGCTCGAAAAATTAATGAGGGAAGATAGTTTTTTAATAAATTGGATATAATATAAGGGAACTTACGGAGAATTTGACGTCAGACCTACGTCATAGGACGCCGTTAACGCGGAATACCGTTTCGGAGCCGTCATACTCACGGGAGGACGAGCATTCTGTATAATTTACATTTGGAAAAATGCCAGGAGAGAAGGAAATTGGCTCAACATATTTTTGATGCGATTGCATACTAGATAACTGGCCATGTATTACGTGTAATTTGAATATGAATGATTCAACATATCACAGAGCGGCATTGTGCAAATATACATGAAAATTAGGTTAACTTACCCTTTTGAATACTCAGTTTCCTCTCAATTTTAGTTGGCAAAACAATTGTGTCGTGAAACTCTCCCGAATGCAAGATTCCTGTAAATTTGTCCAAACTATTCTCAACTTTTTCTGGTGTTTTAAAGCCAATTTCTGCAACAGCTATTTCCTCGGGTTTTTCCACGACCAATTCTTCCTTCGAGTTGTTTTGCGAATCCTCTTTCATTTCAGAAATAGTGCTCGATTTGTGTACGACATTGTTTTCTAGTTCATCTGCAACGTCATCCAAATTTTCTTTCAATTGCTTGGAGACTAGTGTCTCTACATCAGCGCTGACATATCTTGGTAATGCTTTTCTGACTTTTTCTTCTTTGACGATTGATTCCTCTTTTACTTTGGTTTCTTCTGTATCTATATAGGGTGAAACAGTATTCTGGGCGTTATCTTCGGCGTCATCATCGTCAGAGGGGAGATCTAATGCTGGTATAAAAACACTTTTTTCACTCTTATTGTCTACATCGGGTGTCGGTTCATCACCCCTGCTTTCGTGTTCACCTGTTTCAGAGTGGACGTCATTATCCTGAAAATTAAAAAATGTTGCATTTTTGTTTCTTTGTGTCATAATCATTTTCTTTTGGTATAAGTTTTACCTGTTGCACTTCTTTTGCTACTTTTTCTTCAGATTTTTCATCCTCGCTATTAATTGGCTCGCTAAGGGGCGTCATAGTCGGACTTCGATTACTTTGTTTGATTTGGACAACGGGTGTGTAAACGTTTGAAACAATTTCGGTGATGATACTCTGAGCCAAGTCTCCGATGGACTCTTCGTCTTCGCTAACTTTACTAGCTTGCCTGTTGAGAGGGATTTCTCCACTGCTATAAGGAGACTGCACCTGAATTGCGTCCTCCCTCTTCAAGCGTTTCCTGTTTTGATTAGAGCGTCCTATGGACTCTTCGCTTTCTTTATTTGCCTCTATCAAATGAATGTCAGGTATATGCTTGCTAGTTGTATTATGATCCATCTTTTCAAAATGCTCCAATTGCTCTAACAGGATTGTCGAAGTAGCGACAATAATTTTGCTCACTGTGTCATCTGTACTCGCTTGCAGTTCAGGTATATTGCCCAGTTCATCTAGAGACCTACTATCCTCACCAATAGAAGGAGCTGTTGTGTCTGATGAATTTCCAGTTTTATTTCTTTGGAAATATTTACGTGTCAAGAAGCCCCGAACTCCAGCTTGTATTTTTGTCGCTGCACTCGAAAACGTTGACGATTCCTCTTCTGTTGAATATGAATTCCTCTCTTCCGATACTGTGTACAGCTTATTATCCATGGCCGTTTGATATGACATGCTTCTAAAAAACCTATCGGCTCTCTTTTTGACTTCTTCGTTGAGGTCATTGCTTTCCCCGAAAATGTTATCGGTATCCTGAAATTCATATTACATATTTATGAAAGCGAATTTAATTAACATAAAAAATACCCCTACCTATTTTTTTAACGCTAATAAATTAATTCAAATGTAATGAAGACTAAAGCGAAAAATATTAGAAAATGGATTCATTTGTCTTTTTTTGTCTTGAATCGTGCATATTGGACATGCACCTTACTTTTTTACTTGAAAGCGTACAAAGTATAGTTACTTAGTCTTTGAAAACTAAATGCCTCCCTATTTATGTACTGTATTGTTTTCTTACAGAAGTAAATACGCATTCAAATGATTTTTTAAATTAGAAAAAAAACGTTCAGAACATAATTTACAGTAGGTAGTTAAAAGTTAATCTTAATTAATTGTTTTGGAAGATAACACAATTATATTTAAAACCCGAGTACATTCATGCTCCAAACTTTAAATTTTCGGTTTAAACATAAACATCTTTGTATAAATTTAATAAAATAAAAATGATTTGAAATCTAATTGAATATGTATATTATGCACCAGTATACTACACATATTGTTTCATTACAATGGGTACAAGTTATTCAGAAAAATTATGTTTCACAGCATAAAATATTTACTTACATAATTATGTAAATACAAATAAATATTTTATTGTAGTACCTGTGATTCTATTTTGTGTATGACATCCTTCTGAAGTGAGCTTTCTTGAGAATCAACGATGTTTTTATTTTTGTTTAAATTTTTACGCACACGAAAACCCCTGTACACTTTTTGAATCAAAATACAAGCTTTTTCGAAAGCGCCACGTTCTCCTTCCGAGGACAGAATCTCTTTATTGATGGTAACTGTTTCTCCTGGTTTTGTTACCACTTTCACTGTACATTGAAAATCTTCAATAATCTGTTTTTCGTTTGAATTATTTAAATCTGATGTTTCATTTTCATTATCATTTGATGATACAACTAGATTGGATTCATCTTGATCAACACCAATTGATTTTGCCTGTTCATTTTCTATGACTGTTTTCTCTTTCGATAACTTTTCTTCATCTTCAGTTAAAAATATTTCATCGGCTACAGGGCTTTGGACTCTATTAGCCAAGCTTTCAGAATTGATTTGTTCTTTATCATTTACTTGAACATTTTCATTGCATAAAGAGTCATCCACCGGATTTTTTTCATCTGCCAGATGATCGGTTGAGTTGTCTATTGACTCTTTTATACCAGTAGGATCATTTTTTTGAAGATCTTTCTCAATTGTGCTAGAGTCTTGAATCAAAACACCTTTTATGTATTCGTTCAATTCATCTTCATTGCTATTGTTCTGATTGCTATCTTCAGTATTCTTATGTTCACCAAATTGTTCGATTTCCACAGAGACTGGCTCCGTTCCTATTTTTTTATCACTTTCCGTTTTGTCTTTTTCTTGCAGTTCCTCGGCTGGTTTAAGTGTAACATCTTCCATAATCTCTGTTATTTCGGGTGCGTGTTCCATTTGTGAATTTATTTTAGTACTAGGATCAATATCAGGATTAATATTTTCTGATTCCTTGGTAGTCGTCGCATGTTTTTCTTCATTCATTGTTATTTTAACATCGATTTCATAACTTTCATTATCTTCCGTTTCTTCCTTGGCTGGTTCAGTTATATCCACTGCCGAAACAATGGTTTCGTTTTCCAAACTTTGTTTAGTATCTTCTAATTGTTCATTTATCTCGTCAATGCTTTTAGTTGAATCATTTATACAATTTTTTAACTCAGATGGTATATTTTCACTTTTATCATTTTTATCATCTGAAAGAATTTCTTCAGCATTCGCAACTTCTACTGCAATATTACTATCAACCAAAGAATCAGTCAGATTTAAATCATCAAACTTTGATTCTGATGTTGCATCTATAACTATCGAATCATCCAAAAATTTGGTATCCAAAGGTTTGATTGCTCCGAGTGACCGATCTTCCACAGACTCATGGAGTTTCTCAGATTCATTTGTATGATCGTTTTCAGTCAATGATGCAGAACGTTTTTCCCTGTCAGATATACTTGAATCAGGTACATTTTCAGCAGTTGAATGAAGAATTTGTATTACTTGTGAATTTTCCAAGTTCTTTAGAGATGTTATATCTTCTATTAGACTTTCATCTTCGACGTCATTTTTATTTACGTTTATACCTTCCAACGCGCTTTCTACCGTTTCAATTGACAATGCATGTGGGCTAGAAGTACTTTTATCTAAAGGTTCTTTATTTTCAGGGATACTTGTTTCAGTTGTACATATTTTTTGGTCTTCAGTTTGAGAATCATCTATTAGATTATTGGCCAAAAGTTTTTCGTGGTCTATGAAGGAAGATGTTATGTCTTTTACATTATCATTTGAATTTAATTCTACTTCAGTATCTTTGCTTTCTTCAGCATTTGTTGTAACAGTATTTACTTGCTCATTAATTGATAAGAATAAGTTATCAGACGCCACCAATTCAGGACTTTTAGTATTTTGGTGAGTCGAACTATTCGAGGAAGATGTTCTTTGATCTCCTGTTTGCAGATCTTGAAATATTATTTTGTCTTTTTCATCATTTTCGACATCTTCTACAGCTTTTTCTTCTTTTGTTGGTTCAAGTTGCGGTGTCTCTTCTACAACGGCATTGTCTTTATCAGATACTTTTGTATTATCTGGAGATATTATAGGAGGTGAAGGTAAAATAATTGCTCCGTTGAATTTTTCTGCTTTTTCTGTTTTGGGAGGCGTTCTAACTCTGTTAGAAGTTTCTACACTTTTACTTTTTGGTGTGACGTGTGTTTTATTGGAGTTGTAAATATTTGGTTTGACTTCTTGACTGCGCGTTTGGTTCTTTTGATACCATATTTTATTTTTCGTGGTGTCATTTTGTCGTGTAACATTCTCAATGTTTCCTTTATTCTTCAAGCTAGCTAATACTAAATTCTCTATGTTTGTTGGTTGTCCTGTAAAAACAAATTCTTTATATCTCCACTTTGCGTATTTCATAAATATTCTGATTCTTTACAAACAAAAATAATTCAACAATGAACATTTTGAGAGCATTAAAAGCAAATACAGTAATTTCCAAACGGAAAATTTATGAGATGCTTCATATGGCAGACAGGTGAAAAAAACGTTTGTTGATTGATCGCAATGTTTCCTTCCAATACTCTCAACTATATTATATTTTATAACTAACCATCACGTCGCTTCCCGCAAGGGTTGGCAGAGAGATAAGAATGTCACACAAACAATCTTCGCCTATCATTCCGACTCTTGACCTGACCAATTTCAAGTATTTGAAATGTGGTACTTGATCATGCCAAGTTTTTCTCGTTCTTCTTTTGCTTTTATTTATAACTACATTCGACTCCTAAATTTTGTTTTACCGTTATTTCCTCATTCACATACAACACATGTCCAAATGATCTCGACACATCTTTGATAATTTTATCGATAATGCTTATCTCGGCCTTGCATTCTTTCCTTATTTCACCTTTCAAACATCTATCATACATTGTTTTGTGATCATGATCTTAACACGCCTATCTTAATTCATTATTTCCATATTTAATCATCTTAAAATCTACCATTTTTTAAACATTTTTTAATTATTATTGATGGATGGTATCAATTACGGCTTTCACACTTATTTCATTTGCATAACTTGAGCTGTACATAATTTTGTCGCACATTCGTCTGCATTCAATCTGCTTTCATCCTTCTTTTGCAAACTCTATGCTTTAATTTGATTTAATTATACATTAATTCAACAATAATTTATTCTATATTTTCCCTTATTTCTGAATCAGTTAATTATTGTTTTTGTTTTTTTTTCTTCTCTCTCTATCTCCAATTATATCATTTTTATTATAATAACAATGTTTTTTTTTAAATTTTAGCTTTACTTAGTAAAACTTAAATTAAAAATGGATAGATATTTACAAAGTGACTGCCGATTCAATTAATGAAACAATGTATTTTGTTTGTTAGAGTCAAAATCACTCGCAAACGAGTAGAGGCTTTGGAAAAAAATATATGAAAAAAACTCCATGCTTCACTTCCATATTGGGTTGATATTTTATGCATTTTTATACATATCGCTCACTCCTTTCAACAACGTCATATATCAAAAATCTTCAATTTTCAGTTGTGCATGTTTTCGGAATGCCCAGAAAATGTACTATATCCCAGCAAAAGCGGCATATTTTTAACTTAATATTTACCCACTACAGGGCAGAAAGTGTTGTTTTTGCATTTTGAAGAAAAGGTATTGTTATAATTTTTAAAATATAATATGTATTTTTCAAATGGAGAAAAAACATTAAGGTTTTACCTCAAAAGATCTGTTGACGGTAAAAAGTTCAATAAGTGGCTTCATATTTATTTCAATACATTTTATTATATTTTTAAACCTTAAAAACGATCTTCTGAAAAATTATTTTTTTTGAAATATGACGTTGTTGAAAGGAGTGCGCGATATCAAGTATTTTTAAGTGTACCGTCATATGAGAATTGTTCCCTGATGCGAATTAATTTTTCAAAGTATTCCGCGGCGAAGGCGAAAATGTCCGTTGGGGTTTTGAGCAGGACTTCCCTGGCCAACCCCTCCATGGCGGTATGTAGGCCCTGAGGAGGGCGCAGACCCTCGGGAGGGAAGATCCCGGTGTGAGTGAGTTCTCCAGATCCCCGCATACTTGAAGCTATATATCTAAATAGAACAAAAAACAAAAATCTTAAAATTAAGGATTCACTCGCAATAATAGGATTTAGAAAACCCCATGGTAGACGACTCCCGGGCAGACCAACAAAGAAATGGGTCGGTAGCTGGTATCGACCTCGCAGGAGGCTAATCCCTCTTAAAAACAGGCCACAAGGCCCACAAGATGAAGAAGAAGAAGAAGAAAACGTCCGGCTGCGCTGAGAGCCGAATGCCACTACACGCCTATTTTTTGGAATGTTTATTGGATTTTCAGTTTTTGTTTTTTAGAATATATGTATTTTGAAAACATATTTTATAATCTATTTTGGGGTTTTAGGAAATTAACATTCATATTTATAGGTCTGTCCGCCTCCGTAGTGTAATGGTCAGCATGCTCGCCTACCGTTCTGGAGGTCCCGGGTTCGATTCCCAGGGGGGTTTAATAAATATAAGTGATTTTTTCACTCTAATATTTATTCAATATTACACTGGACTGGTACCTGAAGTGGAGGGCTGATCACCTTTCCTTCATGTGTAATCGATCGAGATAACACTGCGTTTATATGAAGCAGTGCCCTATGCACCATTGGGGTGCGGTAAGGGTATTATTATTATTATTATTTATAGGTAGGTACTTAATAATATGACGTAATATTTTTAACATGTAAGAAAATCTAAGATCTTTGGTTTAATACCGTGCGCACCGTAAACACTGTGTGCGTGTTTATTTTTGCATTACAATTACTTTAAAAAGCTATGTTTAATTTTATATAACGAGTACCTACACATTATTTGATGCATTATCCTTTCATTGTAATTCATCTAATTTAATGTCTTTTTGTCATTTTTGTTATATTTCATCGATCAAATGAAGTAAATGAAATACAATTTTTTGTACCAAGAAATAATAAAAAAATATTTATAGCCTAAAATATTTTCTATCTACTGGTTAATATTTTCAATCAGTTAAAAACTAATAAGATTAGATATAATTTATATTTGAAGAACTAACTGTGTGATTTTCCATTTTATAATTAAAATGTAATTTTGTTTTTAAATTACTTTAAATATTTCATTATAACTTAATTATAATGTCTACCGGTTTCGAAACTAACCGCTTCTTTATCAAGACTGGTTAATACTAAAACACTATCTACTAAACAATATTCAAAATATTTTGACGGTTAGGGAAAGGAGCTTGGGTATATCTCAAGTGGCTTTATTTTTTTTTGTTGATTGGCAGTCACAGTCAAAAGGGATCAGGGATAATGAGTGACTGGAAACATATTTAATAACGGACTTTTAGAAAAATCATTTACTTGTGTATTTATTAATTGTAATATATTATTAATTGCCTTTTAAATTTCTAATATTTCTAAGTAATCTAATTTAAGTCCTCAATATATTTTGAATTTTGTTAAGTAGATAGTGTTTTAGTATAAATCAGTCTTGATAAAGAAGCGGTTAGCTTCGAAACCGGTAGGCTTTATAATTAAGTGATAATAAAATATTTATAGTGATTTTAAAACAAAGTTACTTTTTAATTATAAAATAATATAGGTTTTTTGGGTAGTCGTCGAAAGAAATATATTTAAAATATCACAATTGATACTAAAAACGTTATGCAGGTACATTAATTTTTATAATTTGTTTATCATACGCCTCCTGAATTACGTAACAGGTTACTTATTGCTCTTTGCAAAGTTAGCAGATTTACAACCGAACAGTACAGATCGTCTGCCATCTTCAGATATTCGTGGGTTACAAACATTGTTAAAACGCCTACAGAAATAGATACATTCTATAAATTATGTACATAAAAATGTTAATGGCATTTTAATATCTAATTTACGTTTTAAAAAACCATTTTGTTAATATAAAATGTGATTCAGTTTTCAGTATTCAGGCGTACTGTCCGATATGGCGGGGTGTATGTATAGTACATTCGACAATCGATGAAATAAACCATTGAGAAAAATGAGATCTGAAGCAGTTTTGGTTTAAAATTTCATTATATCTAAATTGTATAAAAATATAAATAGGAACTTCTTAAAAATGGGATATTAACCATTGTCCGGCTCCGTGGTGTAGTGTATAGGGCGTTTGACTACCACGCTGGAGGTCCCTGGGTTTATTTCCAGGGGATCACAATAAATAAACGTAATTTTTCACTATGATATCGAGCGGTAACTACTTCATTTTTAATTTAAGTTTTATTTGGTTAATACCACTGTTTCTTAAAATATATTGTGTCACGTGCTTCTTTTAATTTCGTAATTATCGTAATTTTAAGAAATAGTGGTATTTACCGAGTAAAACTGGAATTCAAAATTAATAGATATTCCCATAAAGTGACTGTCGAATAAATTAATGAAGTAATTACTACAACTAGGTAACTTCAAATCCATTCTTTCTAGTTAGACACTAAAATTTTTATTCTATTTTGTGGTTTAAATATATATCATAACGCACATAACCATAAAGATTTATTTTATTTTATAGTAATTTAAAAATATAAAAATAAACTGATTTATCAAACTGCTCACAATTTTATATTTCAATTTCCCAACAAAGCTTATTTAAGAGGACCTTGTTGTAGTAAGTATGTACTTGTAATTACCCCGAAAAATTTATTTTACATCACCCTGGACTGGTACTTGAAACTGGTACTTGAAACAAGACTGATCATATTGCTTCGTGTAATTAAATATCAAGATAGCACTGTATCGATACGATCTGGTGCCCTATGCCCCATTGGATGCGGACAAGGGAGATTTGTAAGGTTCAAATATGAACGACTCCCTTGAGGATGAGGTATATGGCTATAGGTGTTGTGTATTTTATTTGTTAGTACCTACCTTATCTGATAAATGTGATGATGGTGATGGGTGACGACCGTTTCGCAGTTCTTCCTTTATAAGTTTAACATTAGCGTGGTTAAAGCGATCTGGGCGAATTATATGGCTCAGGTTCTAATTATACTGATTTTTTTGCAGAGTTCATTGAATGTTGTGTCTTGTGTTACCGTAGTTACCATTGCGTGGGTCGATTTGAGTAATATAAATGATGTAGATTATAACCGAGATAATGTCATGTCTGATATTATACTAAGAAATATTCGAAAATTCAGCTGGAATATATGGAAAAACGAAGGCGGTTTTATACAGGTTTTTTATTTCAGATTGGACGCATTACAAATCAAATGTGACGTTTAACAAATCAAATTGGACGTTTTACAAAACAAATATGACATTGTGTTGTATAATTTTAACAAGTTAGATTTTTTAAATATATATATTAAAATCATTACATCTATTAAGAACTCCGTTATTTAGTGGTTAGTACATTTGACAATAATGCGTGTGACCAATTTAAGACGAAAACGAAAACGTCATTTTAATTTTGGCCACAATTGAACCACATACTCGTATATGGTAGCCAATCGCTCGTAATAGAGATGAGATAAAGCCAAACGGATATAAATTAGCAAATGAAATGAAATTGATAATCTTGAAACTGAAAATGTCTTCTAGACCCTTGTAAGGGTTTTCATCGGATTTTCTCGCTCAAAAAAATGAAATGGTTCGCTAACGATTCGAAAATTCTATACGTCTCATAAAAAATCTAATCTTAGAGAAGTTATGTCATAAACTAAAAAAATCACAATCATATTCAGCTACCTCAAAACGAATAACAATACCTCGAAGATAGCTAACAACCATGTTTACACACATATAATCATTTGGACATAAATTATTAAGAACCTTTTTCATTAAAAAAAACAAAATCTTCATTTGTTTTCTCGATATTTCTTTCTTAAAATATATTTTTGTATTAATATTGATCATGTTTAAATACTTTTATTATTTAGCCAATTTTATGAGTAAGAATATAATTTTTCTTATTTTTATTATTAGTTTTCCTTTATGTAGGCACATAATTTATTTTATGAATGATATAATTTATATAATTTCAGCATTCAATTACTACAGCAAGGTATGTTAATTTTTTATTAAAGATATTGCATTCGAGGTACCTACATAAAACGAAAAAAACTATTTTTTATTTATTTTTGATTGGGTGAAAACATTTTATTCTTAGGGTAATTTTAAAGATAAGTAGTAAGTAGGTTCCTTCTTAAAAAAAATAATTTTAAGTGTTGGTATACGAAAAATTAACAAATTATGGCAACAAACGTTGTATCTGTCATTTTCACACATTGACAGATATAACCTCTTTTCATTTAAAGAAATATTTTATCAGTTATAGCGTGAAATCCAGAGCTTTATTTTTTTTAAATATTTTCTCAAAAAACGCCATGTTTTTTCTGATAGGTCTGGGTCTAGGCGATGCTAAAGATGTTACAGTGAAAGGGTTAGAGATAATAAAAAAATGCGACCGAGTTTACTTAGAGGCATATACATCAATATTGACAGTAGGCAAGGAATCTTTGGTATGTTTAAATAATTTAAATCATCTCTTGTCTTAATTAGAACTAAGCAATTATAGGAACTGTGAACTGTAAAAAACGCCCTGTGAATATCAACATCTTATTTTCTTTCCGTCCGCCTCCGTAGTGTAATGGTCAGCACGCTCGGCTACCGTTCTGGAGGTCCCGGGTTCGATTCCCAAGGGGGGTAAAATAAATATAAGTGATTTTTTCACAGTCATATTTATTCAATATTACCCTGGACTGGTACCTGAAGCGGAGGGCTGATCACCTTTCCTTCATGTGTAAACCATCAAGATAACACTGCGTTTATATGACGCAGTGCCCTATGCACCATTGGGGTGCGGATAAGGGTTTTATTATTATTATTATTATTATTTTCTTTCCCAATACATACATTTATATTAACCAAACGTTTGCAGGAAGAATTTTACGGACGGGAACTGATTGTTGCGGACAGAGAAATGTGTGAAAGTGGTACAGCTGACATAATGGCCGGGGCCACTGATAAGGATGTTGCACTATTAGTTGTTGGAGATCCTCTCGGAGCAACAACACACACCGATATGCTCTTGAGAGCGAAGGAAATGAGCATTCCCTTCCAGGTGAGTTACGCTACTTAACACACTTCAGGCGGGAAACGTATTTTTAAATTGTTGGGTAATATATCCAAAATAAAACACGGTTTTTTGGATTGAATTATACGTTTATTTATGTAAATGTTAATACGTGACCTGTTTTGTCTTCTTAGGACATTATCAAACACGAGTGTTTGATAATATCCTAAGAAGACGAAACGCGTCACGTATTAACATGTACATAAATTAATGTATAATTCAATCCAAAAAACCGTGTTTTATTTTGGATATACTACCCAACAATTCAATATAGAGTTCTACCAACTGTCTGCGGTTATAATAAACGTATTTTTACCCGTTCAGTCGATCGGAGCTTAAGGACGAGAAGGGTATTTTTACCATTCCATGTGTCCGAACTATCTCAATGTATCTTTCTCAATTTATCGATAATGCTTATCTCAGCCCTGCATTCTTTTCTTATTTCACCATTCAAATATATGTCATTCATCGTTTTATATCTTTTGGCGTCTATCACACATGTATTCATACACTTCGGACGGGAAAGATATTTCTACCTTTTGGGCGATTGATGCTTAACGATGGGAATGTATTTTTACCTTCTGGGCCAGCCTCATTTCAAAGTCAGAAAAGAGGGAATTATCCAATGTTTTTATATGAATATTATGTACCAATCTCTTTGTTAAGGTCTTAACTACACATACATAATTATCAAATCCCGTCGCCAGCGGTCTGCAAGTGTAAAAAATATTCATCTGAAATAAAAATATTGTTAAAATATTACAAAATAAAACATTCTAACAAACGACGAAGCTCCCTACTACGTAAACTTTAATTTTAAAATATTTTGTACGGGCTTCGTGACTTACTGACTTGCGCGTGCAGTGGACGAAAATCAGTGGAAATAAAACTTTAACCAAATCTTCAATACCGATTGTAGTATATTACATATCCGATCACTTACGAACATTTATCAATTCTCTAATGCAAGGAAAATAGAGTGTGATTAAGGCAGATATTATCTTCTTCTTCTTCTTGGTGCATACACAGGGCATACCCTGTGGTCTGTTTTTAAGAGGGATTAGCCTTCTGCGATGTCGATTCCCAGTTGTCAATCCATCTCTTTGGTGGTCTGCCTGGGACTCGTTTATCTTGGGATTGGCCGTTCAGTGCGATGTGGGGTGGTCAGAATGGTTCCATTCTCCTCACATGCGCATACCGTCTTCTTTGTTGTCTTCCCCGCCTAACGACGTCTTCGATTTCGCATATTTCTCTTATCCTGGTGTTCCTCATTCTATCTCGTAAATTCTTGCCAGATATGCTCTTTCATGAGTCCTCTTTCTGATACCTTTAGCGTATTTTTTGTTACTGCAGTGTCAGCTCTGCATTCTATCCCATGTCATGATGGGTCGCACACAATTTTTGTATACTTTAATTTTATATATATTTTAATCAGATATCATAAAAATTTTAAAATCCAGATAATAGAGTTCCGGAAAATTGTGGTTCTACTGTTAATTGAAACAAAATTAAACTTTAAGGTGGGGACTGACCTCCACATTTCGTCGTAACATAGCATTCGCGGCGAGCATCCAACTTCGGATGGAGCACTCGAAAAGCTGTACTGATTATACAAATGCTCGCATCGTAATGTGTTACGTTACGACGAAATGTGGAGGTCAGTCCCCACCTTTATGTAAAATAAACATAATTTCATAATCCAAAGTGAAATTAAATAACAATTATTAACAGTAGTGAACTTTCTCATTAAATTCTGGAATTTTATAATTTCTCTGTTTGCATTTCTTTCTAGGTAGTTCATAACGCTTCTATCCTGAATGCAGTTGGATGTTGCGGATTACAATTGTATAGCTTCGGAGAAACCATATCTATTCCATACTGGACTGAGACGTGGAAACCTGACAGCTTTTTCACTAAAATATTGTCTAATTATTCCAGGGGACTGCACACATTATGTTTATTAGGTATTTTATGTTTATTTATGTACAACAATATATTATTTCGTAAAATTACTATGTGCCTGATACTGCTCTTTGTGTAAAATATATTTCAAATATCGCTCACTCCTTTCAAGAACGTCATAAATCAAAAAACTTGATTTTTCAGATCGTTTTTTAAGTTTAAATGTATAATAAAATGTATTAAAATAAATATCAAGCCACTTATTGAACTTTTTACTGTGCAACAGATCTTTTTATGTAAAACCTCAATGTTTTTTCTCCAATTTAAAAATATTTAGTATATTTAAAAAAATAATTGAACAAAACCTTTACTTCAAAATGCAAAAACAACACTTTCTGCCCTGTAGCGGGTAAATATTAAGTTAAAAATATGCCGCTTTTGCTGGGATATAGTACATTTTCTTGGCATTCCGTAAACATGCACAACTGAAAATTGACGATTTTTGATATATGACGTTGTTCAAAGGAGTGAGCGATATGTATCTAATATATTTCTGTAATATTCACCATTCTTCTACAACCACACTACTCAACTTTCAGAATTTAATATATATATATATATATATATATATATATATATATATATATATATATATATATATATATGCTTTAATTGATACCTTTCTTATGTGAGTACTCGGCACCATGTAAAGGTTGAGTTGAGTAAGCTTTTTTATTTAGCAGAGACCTTCATGAAATGTATGTAAGATTCTTCTCCAATTATTTTACATGTTGTTTTAAGAATAAATCAAAATATTGTAACGTAGTTTAAATTAACGTGGAAATATATCATTTTGTTTTCAGATATTAAAGTCAAAGAACCAACAGAGGAAAGTTTAACAAAGAAGGTTAGAACATATATGGACCCCAAATTTATGTCTGTAATGGAAGCATCTAAGCAATTACTAGAAATTATAGAAAATAGGAAGAAAACTGAAGCATCAGGTATTATTATTTTTATTATTGTTACAGGTAAAGATGTTTTATAAGCTACCAGCAAGTAAATTATACATTTCGCTCACTCCTTTCAACAACGTCAAATATCAAAAAAACTAGATTTTTCAGGAGATTGTTTTTAAAATTGAAAAATATGCATTAAAAATAAATATCAAGCCACTTATTACCTTTTTACTGTGCAACAGATTTTTTTGGTAAAACCTGAAGGTTTTTTATACATTTGAAAAATATTTAGAATGTTATAAAAAAAAATATTAAACAAAATAGCAAACAAATAAGACAAAACCTCTGCGATAAAACGTTTAAAAAAAGAATTGGGACAGGTATTAAAATTACATTTTTTTTAAATTGCAAATGGGTTTAATTCAGATGTGTTGAACGATAATGTTGGAGGGAATTTTGTTTCATTTTGAACATTTATTTTTTAGATATCATTGCTGACACCTTAGTAATCGGAGTGGCGAGAGTTGGATCACCGGAGCAACAAATAAAAGCGTGTTCTCTGAGAGAAATGAGCGCCACTGACTTGGGGAAGCCGTTGCACAGTCTTATTATTCCAGCTAAAGTTTTGCACCCACTTGAGGAAGATTTTGTAGCACAGTTTAAATGATAACAAATCACTAATATTTATATACTTTGTGGTTAGTCATTTCTACTTTTTTTACAAAAACGTTAGTATATAACCACTCACCAAGATTTGTGCCTGCTGGTTTCGACACGTGTGTGAATAGTACTATGGTAGTATTGTTTGCATGCTGGTGTAGTAATTGTTCAGATAAAGAGACGGGTATGTCTCATAACCGGTAGAAAAAAAATCTCAGTGAGTGGTAATGTACTAAATCAATTGCCATAAAAAATATTTTTATAATAAACCAGAAGACAATGGGTTTCAAATATACATATATTGCCGTCTTATGTTTGCATTTTTTTACTACTCATTTTGCCCTTATATGCATAGAACATGTCACCGCATCAACGAAAGCACTTATTGCTCCTACATATGGCCAAATGTCTTCACTATTGAATGTGGTGTACGATTCATTTTGTCTCTATATTTAAGTATTTTTTTAAGCCTCCACACTACGGGTGATTGTCTATAGTGTTCTCAGTCAGCCATGAAAAAGAAAAAAGTAGACTAATAATAGTAGCAGTATTAATGCTTGGTAGATGCTCGAATAGTGAAAATAAGGAAAGTATGCAAGGCTGAGATGAGCATAGAAAGGTGTGTTGAGACAGTTTGGACGTGTGGAATGAATGAATCAGGAAAGAACGGTAAAACAAATATGAGGCTAATGCAGTTGGAAATAAAAGTGGAGAAAGACCGAAATAAAATGGCATGGTAAAATACTTCAAACACTTGAAAATAGACAGGTCGAAGTTAAAATAATCAGCAAGTATGTAGGAAGAGATGCATGAATGTGAAAGAGGTATAGAATGTTTGTGTATATTGTGGTACATATTCGATTCTTCTTGCCTATCCTTCTGGAAGCGGCACGGTGGTTCTAAATGTGGAGATGTTGATAAAATCTTATACCTTGCAAAAAATGCAAGTTTATGTTATAAATTGAAAGAAAGGAAAATTTTAATACAAATTTGAAAAGAGAATTAAAACTCTAGATGAATTTATCTCTAAATAAATTTTTTACAACCACAACTTAAATCTATGGAGGTATAAATAAAAGTATGTAATAAAAAAACACATTTTTACATATAGAATCTTTTATTTTCATAAATACTTTATGTTGATAGATACATTTGTTTTTACAATATAAAAATTACAGTCAGAGTAAGCATGTGATACTGTGAATCGATAATTAAGTGCATGGAGTAATTAACCTTAGTCCCTAACTTATTTTACTTTCAACAGAGATCCCTAAATGTAATAATTTATTTCACAGTATTCAATTTTAATAAATCAATTCAAAACGCGGCTGAATAACCCCGATTACTACTCCATGAAGGCTTTGTAACAAATACTTTGGAAAATATATCAAATTGGCCATTAACTATACTAGCAACCTTAGCTTATCGTATTCAATTAAGATTGTCCATATACCGATGAGATATGCGCCACTCATTTTTTAAATTCTGAAAAATTAGCCTCATCTGTAGTTTACATTCATTATGGACTTATTTTATAAATCACGGATATCAATCCTATATATGTTCGTAAATATAAATTTGTCAATTTTATATTCAACTGCGATTTGTTTCCATTCTAGAAATTTGTAGTCAGTCATAGTTTTTGTATGTGGTTACCTAGCAGTTTTTAATACTGTTATGGAGCTATGTTTCCCGGAATATCATGGACCAAACTTTCTAGAACTCTAGTCTCAGTTCGATCTGGTTAATTTAGAGCCCATTCAGGTTTATCAAGTGAATGAAATACCTATGTTGCCCAATTATTTCACGCAAAATTAACTTTTATCAAAATATCCCACAAAATTTTAATGTAACAAATTAAGATTTTAGTGTTGTTGAATAAATCAAAATGTGCCATAAAAAAACAGTATAACATCGACAGGATATTTGGCAAATTTGCAATAATGGTTATATCTTGGGGAAATAATTGGAACATTTTTAAGCGTTTCCACGCATGTATTATTATTTGAACTAGGAAAACAAGCCCTGTTTTTTCAAATCTAGTGAATGAAATGAGGTATTCATTGAATTGGAACTACATCTGTGAGAAACCCATGAACTGAAGTTTACGAATCAAAGTGGCGCTCTGGTATGCTCCTGATCCATTTCAATCACTGGATTAATGAGTATTTCAGAGTAAGTATAATACAAGTGAAAATATCAAGCGCTCTAATAAAATAGAATAGAATTTGTTCTCTTAAGCATAATCTGACTCTGATATAACCAATGGATGGATGACTTTAAACAATGACGGCAAACAGGGGGTCGATACCTTATTGATATGATGTACTTAATATGTATAATGATGTTTCATTATCGAGGTTATGCGGGCCCTTAAAATTAAGTTTTGAACTGGAAATTAATCCTAAAAACAAATGTAATCTTACGAGTAAGGACTCAACACGGAGTGGAATTATTTACAAACCTTAGAAAATAGTTCCGATTAACCGATTATAGTAAAGTAAACCTATTTGTTCCAAGATTAATTAAATTAATAACTTTCGGTATTCGGAATGTCATCCGAACCGAGTCATACACATAATAATTATAAATAATAATAATTGTCTTTCATTTAAAAATATTCATTTTATACAGAAAATATACACGCCAACGCCATGTTGGTGAGTTTCATAAGGTCACGTAACAAGGACAGTTTTTCAACGGGTTCACAACAAAACAAAAGACTCGGTGACAGATAAATGTGCGGAAATATCGCTCACCCCTTTCAAGAACGTCATAAATCAAAAATTCTAAATTTTCAGTTGTGCATGTTTTTGGAATGCCCAGAAAATATACTATATCCCAGCAAAAGAGGCATATTTTCAACTTAATATTTACCCGCTACAGGGCAGAAAATGTTGTTTTTGCATTTTGAAGAAAAGGTATTGTTAATTTTTTTTTTAAATACTAAATATTTTTCAAATGGAGAAAAAACCTTCAGGTTTTACCTAGGTGGCTTGATATTTACTTTTAATACATTATGTTATATTTTTAAACTTTAAAAACGTTCTCCTAAAAAATCAAGTTTTTTCATTTATGACGTTCTTGAAAGGAGTGAGCGATATGTACTTCTTGGGATTGTACCAACATAGTTCTAACTCAAACTGTCATAGATAATGAAAAAAATGAAGCCTATTGGTGATAAAGTTTACTATTTAGATTTGCAGATTAAATTATTAGAAAATTACTTTTGTTTACGTTACGTTTTCTTCACTAATGTGACCAATTTGTCACCTGAATACAGAACTTCTCAGCTACTTCTACTAATTTTGTTGTGCAGAAAATTCTTAACTTAAATAAATAGCTATTCAAAAACTGTGAATTTAAATAAAATACTACTAAATAACAGAGAACTCACTTCCATAAATTGAATTGTCTCACTGAAATATTTCTTTATATGCAGTTAGGATAGTTCTACATTCAGGTGACAACATTTACCGTTTAGAGAGGTAGTTGAAGCGACTTTATATTGATGATGAATGATATGGATTTTGAGAGACATAAACATTGTCAATTTTATAGATGTTTCAACAATCTATTAATTATGTAACAACAATTTATCCTGCTGACAATCTCGGAATAGAATCAATTATTTTTGAGGTAGTTTTAACACAGTTTCACTGTTTTAAAAATAATTTTGTATAATATACATCTCTCTTCTGTATGATTACGACTTATTACGATAAACTGCTAAGAAATAGAGAATTGTGCTTATCACCAATCGTCTTAATTATAAAAAAAAAAATTAAAATGTTTGCAAGACACAGTTATGAAATAACCCGAGAAAAACTGTCCAAAGTTAGAATACACTATTTATGTATAATACAAAAATGTAACTAACTATGAAAATTATAAATCTTTGGATTTTCAAACACTTCACTGGGTACCTTAACATATGGCCTTCACAATCAAAATACATTTTAACGGTCTACAAAGTTATATTTGTTTTATTACTACCTGCAATATTACTTTGATGACCACCCAAAAATAGTATACTGAAACTTAATCAGCCAAAAAATTAAGTAGTTTTATTTTGTATATAAACAGTAAACTGAGAATCGATATATCGACTCTAGTATATTTTGCCAAAAGCGCCATCAATATGCCAACGATGACGCCAGTGTATTTTGGCGGTCGAGCTGTGAGGTTGCGTTAAGAATATTCACAATTTTTAGTGAAAAATAAGAATACATTTTTGTAAAAACTATTTGTTTTCACCCGTACAATGTCCACTCAATTTGAAATGGACTATTTTTGCTAAAATGTCTTAAGCAATTTTAACATACATATAAGAAAAAATTTCTGCACTAAAACATTTAAAATTCAAGCTACTGATCCGACAGGAGTGTATTCTTACACGGGAGCAATATTGGTTTTAACACACTGTATGCATTGAAGGATTTGATAAATTTCTTTGCATTAATAAAAATAAGAAAAATCGATAAATTCATTCATCGCTTTCATTTTAAAAATTACCATTGGATGATATTAAATACTTTCCATTTATTTTGGGTGTTGTGCATTATCCAATCATATGCGTCGCTTTTACAGAGACGGCAAGTTTTGTGATGAGGAATTAAGAATGTTTGTCATCGCGGCTGATGACATCACAATTTGTTTCTATTTTTGCAATTTGACAGCTTAATCCTTTATACCTTCCTTATTCCAATAAGAACAGTACCGATTGTCTTGTAATTTTATATTTTAATTATATGTTATTAATAATAAAATAACCAACAAAAGAAAGTGAAAATACCCTAACATATTCACATTTAAATTATTCCGTACAATTTGGATTTTTAATTAAAATACTATGTAAGCAATTACAGGAAGATCACAAATCCCTAAACATGAATATTAATTCTATTTTTTTTTTAAATACAGAAAAATACTAAATTCAGATACACCACGAATATATTACATATCAAAATAGGTACACGTTGGAAATCTTGTATAATATCCAGGAAGAATTATTCAAAATATACTGACCAACAAAACATACACATAATAAATGCTACAATTTTTATACATACATTTTTTTTAATTATTTAAAGGTACTATGTATTTTGCTAGAATAAAACAAAACTTATTTGCAATTCGGTTATAAAATAAAGCAATATTAGAGAGCATCAATCAGTCTATTTTAAAAAGAATACTGTGTATATTGCAATTTTCTTTGCAATCATTGCTCAGATGTAAGACGGACAATATATTTTTTATCTTATCTTATTTCATATTCAATCATTTGCTATATTTTTTCAAGCATATTTATCGACCCTTATCCAGAAGTTATAAGTGTAAAAACCATATATTTTAAGACAAATCGAAAGTTATCCTGTTTTGTATGAAAGTCCTAAGCCACGATAACACCACTTTTATATGGTGCAGTGCCCTATACACCATTGAGTGCGGATAAGGGATAGAAGAAGAGAAAAGCAATTTACAAAGAATACCAAATTCTTTTACAAGTACTTTTGAATTTTGAATAGTCATTCGTGCCTGAAAATCAAAACTATCAGTTTGGAGAGCCAATTTGACAGTTTTGATTTTCAGGCACAAATGAATAATAATATTATTGAGGTTGTAACACCAAACGTAAATCTGGTAGATGATAGCAACACCTGTGTTCGTTTTTTAAGCTCCACTTATATAAATACACGTACAAAACAAATTGAAAACTTATTTGAATGCAATACTTTTACTTAGTGACACTGTGAAACATTTTAGGACATTTCAGTGAACCTGTTTGCAATGATAAAGAGTCCTTTTCACATCAGAACAACGATTGATTAGAAAAATGCACAATAGACGGAATTCTCTTTTGATTCACAGGAAAAGTATGTTAATTTTAAAAAAATATATTGATTTTTTTAATCAATATTCTTGAAGCTGTATACTGCCACAACAAGCACAGATTGACTGTTATTATTTTGTTTTTTTTTTAATGGATTAGGATTCTGTATTCTGGGGAGTTATTGCAAAGAGTTCGTTTATAGATTGCAACAATAAAAAAAGGAAAATTTCAAAATAATCAATACAAATTTAAGTCTTATGCAATAAAAAATTTAATTACCATCATCACAAAAAAATTGGAGGAAACACGTTTTGATTTATATTAATAATAATACAATCGAAACATATTTTATGATTCCTTAGGAGTTTCAACTAAGAATTGAACATTGAAATTATTAAATGTGCAAGTTATCATATTGGAAGCAAAAAAAATAGAATATTCAATTATTAATATTTCCAATTTGTTTAGAACGTAGATGCTCCCTCCGTGCTTAGTATAGCAATATAGTTGTGTTCATATCGCAAACGACAATAATACAATAAATAAAAACTAAACCGTTTTAAAATGTGAATTTATTGGTGAAAATCAAGCATCACCAAACTGGAAGCCATTTGCACATAAAATAAACAAAAGATGCAAAAATGTGTGTACATATTGTTCAATTTTCAAAAATTTTATATCTACGATGAAAATATTTCTACTAACAAAATTTGGTGAAATAAGTTATTGGTTGCAAAATGGCGCCATTTAAAATAAATTATAAAATACTTGAGTACTTTTAAAATACAGTGGAAAGTTTATATTTGTCATTCATCCCGAGAACCTGATGATCATAGAATTTTACAAATATAGAAAAAAAAATCCAAAAGAACAAAATTTCAATCAATCCATTCCCAGCCTAAAATGATGTTACATACATGGATAGAAAAATGAGAGGAAAAATCTTCAAAGTACTGAGAATAGATGACTGTAGAAGGGAAATAAGTATTATTTAGGAGTCACATTTAAATCTGGTAATTGATTCCATTTTGCCATGATTAAGTAGCATTTGATTTACTAAAAATCTTGCTTCCTGTTGTTTATTAAATGTCCATGCTGGAAGATGGAATTGAAAGGATATTGGAACATTTTTTTACATCAAAATGTGCCGAAACTCATGTCTGACGTATACAGCGGTTCCACTGTTCTAGTGTGCAAAGATTTCATGTAAAAATTATCAAATTATGAAAGGTACAGTAGAAAAAAATACAAAGAAACAAGAAAAAGTACCCTTATTTTAAAATAAAGTATTGATGTCTCAAATTTGACATGAAGTGTTCATATTTTGGAAGATAATGGAATTTTATGACAAAATTAAAACATTATCTCTGAAGATTAGTGAAAGCAGTAGAAGTATTGTGATTCCAAGGGTATGAAATGGCACACAGTAAAAAACGAAGTCTCTTGTGATTAGATATTGTTTGAAAAATGAGATTCATTACTTAAAACTTGGCAGTACAGTACAGTCTATGAAAACAAAAATATTTTCGAAAGCCAGAAATAAATACCTTTAAGCGACTCAAAATTAAAAATTATTTTGGTAAAGTGTATATTTATAGAAAAAACCTTATTTTCAATAGTATTTTTTTTTCGGTAAAGTTCTTAAGGTATTTATTGTCTGACTGAGTAAAAAAAATGGATATTACAAATGTTTTGAAATTTTTGTCACTAGGTTAATTGATATTTTTATGATATAATATAGATAATTTGAAAAAACATATTAACAGAAAGTGATTTCATTTTTACATACATATTTAAATACACAGGTATTTAAAAATTATCATAAATATCTTTTATTAAGAGTTTTCTTTGATGAAATTTAAATAAAAAATCTTATCACAAGTACATAATTAAATTTTCTTACTTTAAGAAGATCGAAAGACTTACAATATATATCTTTTGTAAATACTGTAAATAAAAAATAATAAAAACGTACTATAAGTGTATACATATTAATACTAATAATTTTTAGATATTTCTTTTTAAAAATAAGTAAGTAGTATCGAAATTTGATATCACAATAAACTATAAGGGTGGCGTGAACAATTATGTATTACTGTGATAGACACACTCAAGAGTTGCTGTTAATTTTTATTATGAGCATTATAAAATTTCGTGGATACAATCTCAATTATAAGTAGTTACGAAATTTATCAAAATTCTTTTTAAAATATTTATCAATTAACCCTTTGACTGCCACAACCTTGTCAATATCTCACGTTTACGTGCTCACGAAGCCAGCTATACAAATGTTTACACGCACAAATTTCCCATTCAGTTTACGAGCCAAGGTCAAGTGTTTTTGGCTGTGTCAATATTGGAACACATAGAGATATCTCTCGTAAGATTTATGACATCCAAAGAAATCGAAAATGATAAAAAAATATAGTAAGGTAAGACTAATACAATTTTCTGATTAAAAAAAAAATACAGCGGTGGGCACCGCCTTTATTTGTACCAAAGATTAAATATTTTAAGTATGGTACGAGTGTGTCCATCAGAATAGTGTGTGAATAATTAATGGTTGTTTTTTAAGCAATTGCTAAATGATTTTAAATAATGGAAAGAACATTTACAGAGTAAATCATTCCCAGTGAATTGTTACAAACAAATAAATTTATTGTATTGACTCATATTTTTTATGAATTATTGTGTGATATTATACAATTGAATGCATTGCATAAATAATAATTGTACACAAAACTCAGTTAAGCTGTGTTATTTTAATCCATTAAAGCAATTTTTGACACACTTTTAAACCACCGTTTATAATCATTTGAGCTCTGCAATAAAACATAATCCAAAACTCTGTGCGCATTTTCAAATGCTCAAAACTAATGTTGATTAAAAAATTATTCGGGAACGGATACAATTTTTCTTAGTGAATGAACAAATCACCTAGCAAAAGGGTTATCACAACGTTCAGATATTTTGCGTGCGAGATGAATATTAACAACAACAAAAAATGGTTTGCTTTAGAAACGTAAAAGGGGACATTTTGCGGAGTTACGTGTTAAAATATCTTTAGGAATTTGCCACAGTTAAAGATTACCCATTCTGACCCCGGCATCTCACAAAAGATGAAATATACAAATAACTATAATACATATATGTAGTAATATCATTGGCAGAAAGGCATGTATGTACATAAAACCACCAAAAAATCTATTTTAAGATGCTGTTTTACATTTATTTTTTTGTACATCAATCATTATTTCGTGCTTAAAAATCCCACATCTATTTTTCTATTGTACTGAGATAAAGATTTCACAAATAACTTTAGAAGTTCAAAAGTCCTATACTAGAGACGGGAAGTCAATAAAGAAATATCAATTTATAAAATATAAGATAACGTATAGAAAATTAATAAGAGACAATTTTATCAGATTGGAATTAAAAACATGCTTTTTACATGAGATGTTCTTAGTTGCAATCAGACAAAACTTATCTACATTAATTTTCTATTTGACGTTTTGTAATTTGCTTCCTCGAAAGTAGCTCGGTGGTTATGTCGATATTCCTTTCTGCTGACGATATATGTATATATCGCTTTAAATATTCAAGTAATGTCTAATATTAACCGTAAAAATATGGATCACACATTTCATGCGACAACGAAAACTATGTACAACTTAATCACACACAGAAGAGAGTGAAAAATGTGCTAAATTGTGGAAATAAATACCAACGGAACTACGTTACAACACCCATTCCTTCTAAGAGTCATAAGCTTCACAATACAGATCATTTACAGGTACAGTTTCATCATCATCAACGTATCACTCCATGATAAACACTTAACTTACAATACGTATGCTATGATGTACATAACGTTGGGAATAGACTGGAAATGGGGCGACCACGGAAAAGAGAAAATTTGGACACGAGCAGTTCAGACCGACTGCACACTAAGAATAGTAAAATGAAAGGCAGTTGCATTTCTAGGTACATATGCCACAAATCTCAAAGGATAGGTACTAAGTGGTGAAACTATCAATGAAGAGGAAAGTAAAATAATGTAATTTCGGCAGGGTCTGAGCAATATCGCAAGTTATCCAAAATTCAATATAACAAAGGGGCAAAAGTTTAAAATTTATCTGGAAAAAGTTATTTTCTAGCTTGTATTAGAAAATGGGGATTCACGATTGATCTACATGTCGTATTATGCTAAGCATCAACTTGAAGGGAAGTTTATTAAAGATAGAAAGAGATTTTTGACTTGAAAATTTTTACCAGAGGGGATTTCGCATACAAAAAACCAATTGATTCACAAAATAAAAACAAAAGGTAGTAAAAAATCTGGGTTCCTAGCGGGGATCAGGAGAACATTATTAGTATGGAGTATTTGGGAACAGTAGCGGACCTACACGGCGGACACCTGCTGGTCCTCGTCGTCATCTTCCGGCGGCAGGTAGAAGGTGTCGTATGCGCGTGCGACGCCCTCGTGGCTGTGTGCGCGGCCCATGCGGTCGCGGCGCTCGATGCGCATAAGGTGCGCGGCCAGGCTGTAAGGCGGCGGCAAGCGCGGCGGCGGGCGGCAGGAGCCGTGCCCGCTGTCGCTGGAGGTGGCCGAGCCAGTCTTGCGCAGCGGCAGGCTCACCAGCGAGGTCACGCTGCTGCTCTCGGCTGACAGGTCCACCGAGGGCAGCGGCGTGGGCGTGTCCGAGTGCGAGCGCTCATGCGCGGCGCGCGGGTGTGCGTGCCCCGCGCACGCCGACCCCACGCGCCGGTGTGCGCACGGAGAGGGCCCGGGCGGTGGCGGAGCGCGCGGCTGATGCGGCCGCGTTTTAGCGGGCTCCGACAACGCCAGCAGCTTGCGCACGGCCTGCGGAGACGCGGCGCCGAACTTGGGCCCGCCGAAGCCCTTCTTGTCTCCGCTGGCGGAGCTGGCGCTGCTAGCCGTGGACAGCGAGGGCGAGGGGTGGCGCCGGCGCTGCGGGCCCGGCGGCAGCCCGCTGCCCTCGCACTCGGCCGACAGCGCGTGCAGCCGCTCCTCGTCCGTCTCCACCTGCATCTTGTTCAAGTACGCCTTCACCCGCCGGACCATCTGCGCCTCCTCGAACATCTTCTTGGGGTTGGGCGCGGCCGTGGACTTCTTCCTCCGCTTAACGGTGACCTGCCCCTGCTGCGCCGTCCCGGCGGTCATCTGGCTGAGGGCCGACATGGCCGTGGAATGCGGCTGCTTGCTCAGCTCCAGGAGAGTGAGCAGATCGTACGGGGAACTGCACATATTGGTGAGCGACCGCACCTCCTTGGCGATCATTCGAAGCTTTTCGAAGTTGACGATGCCCTCGACGTGGGAATCGTTTCCCAGATGTATAAAGGTGAGATCCTTCTTCACTACGGGATAGAAGGGAATGACGGGCGATCGACCTTGCTCGCAGGTGACCAGCTGCCTGTACTTGGACATGTTCCTGGAGGGATCCATGAGCTCCTGCAAGTCGAAGAACAGCTTCTGGTACTTGGTGGACAGCTTGTCCCACGACTGTCGCAGCCGAGACACGGCCCCGTGACCGAGGCCAGAGATTATGGCGAACATCGAGTTGAAGTTTTTGCACTCTTTGCACTGACGAGCAACTTTAATAAACTGCTTGATAATCTTGGATCGTCGGACGACATTTTGTTCCTTCACAACTTCGGTGACCACCCAGAACATTTCCTTATTGACCAGTTCGGCAAACTGCGAGAGCATCGGAGTACCGTAACGACTATTGAGTTCGAATAGATCGTCCACATACTCGGTGCTCTCGATCTGCCGGAAGATGCTGAAGTCTTGGAGAGTCAATTGAATGGCGACCTCGACGGCATTCAGCTGCAGAAAATGGACAACACTCTCTCTCAAGAGCTCCGGCGCCATATCGTCGGACACTAACGTCTCCGTGACGCCGTTGGTCTTCAAGTAATATCGAGAGCTGAGCCCGATCCTTTCGGCCAGGTTCTGCAGCTGGTCCGGCAGGGTGTGCTGCTTGATGATGCCTCCCTCGGACACCGACACCTCGCACAGGGAGTAGTGCGAGCTGGGGTTGGTGATCCCGAACTCCTGCAGGGTCAGCATTACCACCTCGTGCGCCGTTGTCTCCTTATGAACTAGTAAATACTTGCAGGTCTGATCGAATTTGTACACCTTCAAGACGTGCTCCGGATAATCGGAAGGCTGCAATTCCTCGTAACATATAGAAATGAGATCGGGGTTACTGTGAGAATTATAGAAGGTGTTATTGCTCTTGCTCAGCGTGTCTGTGGCGGGCAGGCAACTATCGTCGGCGAGCAAGCCGTCGGCTATCGTATTTTTGGGTAAGATGTTCATTTTTATTAACGCTCTCTGCAACCGTTTCTTAGGGCCGAGAGTCATGAAGCCTTTCTGGGAGTCCTTCTTCACGGGCGGCGGAGGCCTCTTGTTGGGAGATTGGAAGTTCACCGAGTCTTCTCCCAGCAGATCCACTACGGAGAGGCGGGAGCGCGTGTCGCTTTGCCAGCGCATCATGTCCGCCACCTTGTACCCGCGCTGCCGAGGGGAGTTGTCCGGGAGCAGTAGCATTTGCTTGAACGCGAGGAGATTGCTTTTCACAGACAGACACAGGTGAGTGGAGCCGGTGATGATCTCCATAGCCTTGGCGTGACTGACATGCTTAAATGACTGCCCGTTCACGTCTAAAATTTGATCGCCTCGCTTTAACCCGACGTCTTCGGCCTTCGTCTTCTTGTCCACTTTCAGTATAAAAATTCCGAAGCCTCGTTCGTATCCGCCGAGGATGGTAAAATGCAGAGGTTCATCCCGGGAGGACCGGGACAGGGTGACGCTCCGCGTGCGCGCTTTTGCGGAGCACGCAAAGTTCAAGAGCCGCAACTGGATCTCCATCTTCTCTCTCTCTAGCCGGGACTCGAACGTCTCTAGGAAGTCCATCATCTGCGGATCCATCTCAAAGTCCGTAAAGTGGTTGTTGACCCACAGAATGACGACTCTCGTGACTCGGTCTCTCACAGACGGCTCTTCGAACCAATCCAGCAACTGCTCGGCTACAAAGAGAGGGTTGTTTATGAACGTACGATGAGTGAGAAGAAAGTCTTCGATGTAGGTGGAGTCGAAGGGGTTCTCCTCTATGAGCTGCAGCATGAGTCGCTCGGGGGAACCTCGTATCACTATGTGTCCCTGCGACCCCCCGTGCAGCTCCGTAATCATCACCAGCCGCCCGTCTTCCTCGTGTCGCCTCGTGTTCTCCTCCCCTTGGTGCTGGATCCGATAATAGTCGGTCTGGGTTATACACACAAACTGGCAGTCGTCGCATCTGGTCGTCATCACCCCGCGGTGATAGAGCTTGTCCAGCGTGGCCTCGGCCATGCCGAAGCTGTCGCCGATATGCAGCTGCTCCGCGGGGCCGCCCGGGTGCTGCACCTCCACGTGCCCGTTGATGAGCACCGACCAGGAGTCGTGCTCCTCGCCGTCGTTCATGACCACGGTGCCGGCCTTCTCCACCACGGCGAACACCATCACGGAGCACAGGGCGCGTCGCACCGACAGGGTCATGTTGGTGAAGGCCTTGAGGTGCTGCGTGAACTCCAGCAGGATCTCCAGGTCGTCCTCCGTCCTCTCGGACGGGTCCTTCTCCAGACATTCCCGGACGGCGTCGCGCACAGTCAGGCTGTCCAGGCTCTCTTCGGGGTCCTCCTCCTCGTCCGAGTCCACGATGGACTCCAGCAGGCCGGAGAGGTCCACCTCGAGCTCCAGCTCCAGGGAGGAGTGGACGGAGGTCATGGTGTCGGAGCCGCTGTAGGCGGAACTGGTGTCGCTGCAGTGGGAGCACTTGTGCGGCGCGCCCGGCAACACCTCGGGGCTGTGGCGCCCCCTGAACATGGTGCCTCAGCAGCGCTCGCAGCCGCTCCGCCCTACTGCAGCCATATCCATTCCCTTAGTTCCGTATCTCTTCTTCTGCAATGGAGAATTCAACAAAATTAGATTACTACCAAATTACTCACACTATGATCTCTTTTTCAACTTATTCATACAAATTCCATTTATATTGTGATTTACATTAGTTATTAACGATATTATTATTATTATTTATTTTGTCAGGCACTGGATTATTCGCCCTACGGATGATATGTCAATATTATAGGTGTCTCAACTTAAGATGAAACATTTATTGTTCTTTTTATATGAAAGTTTGTGAGTCTGAACAAATGGAGCTAGATTATATAAATATTCACAAATTTCTCAACTGATGGCGTCACAATCATCCATACTATTGAAAATAAATCGCCTAATCTATTGAAAATGCTACCCCCTTATGGAAGGTATACAGGCCGTCCTCATTCTGTTCCTCTATTAAAAATTGCCAAACATACTCTTTTAGCCATTCCCCGACATTTATTCGCTCTACGTGTCCAAACCACCTCAGAGAACCTTTCACATCTATTCAAATAACCTAATCAGCCTTACATTCCTTTCCAATACCTTCATTTTTAATTCTGTCACACATAATTTTTCACCCATCTAAGGGCATTATATCTTATCTTATCTACTTATCGCATTTCAACGGCATTCACTCTACTTTCATAGTTCTTTTGCCAATTTCAAGTTTTGCTTTCACACAGTAGCGTTGCCACTAGCACTCCGTCGTGGACTGCCAGACAATATTATTGTTTCTAGCACATTAACTGACAAATTTTTAAAAAAATCCTTCAGGCTAATTATTGTGACTGCAGACAGTTGGTAGAATTCCATTTTGAATCGTTGGGTAATATATCCAAAATTAAACACGGTTATTGGATTGAATTCTACTTTTATTTACATATATATGATAAAATGTGACGCGTTTCGTCTTATTAAGACATTATCAAACACACATGTGTTTGATAATGTCTTAATAAGATGAAATGCGTCACATATTATCATATATATGTAAATAAAAGTAGATTTCAATCCAATAACCGTGTTTAATTTTGGAAATATTACCCAACAATCCTTCAGGCCACAACTGTAAACAGACTGCATACAGTCTTCATTTCAATGCAATGCTAAGTATTAGTTTTTATAGAAAAATCTGGGCCAACTTCGGTAATTTGTCCAGGAGACCACACAGAAAGTGCATACATTTCCATTACATGGCATACGTGAAGCGTATCTAATTCACAGACATAAAATCCAATCTATGATTGGAGTTATATTTAAGTCATGCAACCTCTTGACCAAATACAGCGTGAGTTATGGTAGGGACTGACTGGAGCCATTTCGTCGTAACGTAACACGTCACGATGCGAGCGTTCGTATAGTCAGTACAGCAAGCCGAGCACTCCATCCATGTTTTCGGATGCTCGGTGATGCTCGTCGCGAGCGATGTTACGACGTTACGTTACGACGAAATGCTCCGGTCAGTCCCTACCTTTATATATAACTCACAAGGCGTTCAACGTGCTAAATACTAAAATCGATGTTCTTACTATCTATTTATTGATTTGGCGTTTAATTTATAGAACTCCATTTTAATTTATGTATTAATTTTTTAATCAAAGACATTCGTTTCAAAATGCCGTAACTATATATTGTTCATCTTCTTGGAACTTATATATTCAAATTCGAAACACAGTGTTTGAATTCATAAGAATTTCACTTGAGATGAAAGAAGCTTTTTATTGAGCAAAAACTCTTTAATTTATATGTAAGGATTATAGTATACCTCACATACACAATGTTTAGTTTTTATTTTATTTTATCGAATTTAAATTTGTGATATCAACAAACATTTTTGTGATTTCATTATATCAATGACATTAAAATCCATATTAACATATTAAATGTGAGATATAATACCAGCCATATATAGCATATTGACTAAATATTTTATTATTGGTCAACCAAAAGCAAAAATAATATTTTTAATTCCAATGGCCTACATTATTGCTGATTACTAATAACTCTGATTCCAATGCAAAAAATACGATAGTAACGCAATAAAATACCAATTAAAAAGTAAAAAATTTGACACTTCAAAATAACAGATGCATGTTGATAATAGTATGTCATTTTGAATATTAGTAATGACTATTCAAAATACATTAATAAGGCTGTTATATTCGATTTTGACGCTAATTTTTTTAAAGTTTCACAATTACACAAGAAATTTAGTTTATAATAAGCGATTTCCTGGTTGTATACGGATAATTTTCGAGTCCGTATGTAATTATGAAGGAAGTAAATTATACATTTGCGAAAATGTCAATAACTCGCATTCTTGCCAGATATTGACCGTTATGAAATGTTATTAGTGGCAAATGTTGTTTATAAAGAAAAAGAACTGTTAACACTACTAACGGAAGCTAGATAATGCAATATGTTTCATTACCTGAAAGGCTTTTATTTGCATTCATGGCTGAACTGTCATAACTTCCATGTTGCTTTCTAATCAACAATTTTACCCATACATTATCACTTGAACTTCACGCGCTTTAGTTTTGAGAGAATAATGTATATGCGGTGAGACCATAAAAACACTGCCTTTTAACGTAAAGCGGAATAATGAGGATTTGACATATAATTTTGCGAAATTATCGAAAAGTCTCACCCACGAACTACAAAGCCCACGTTAAACCGTTTCCGATCAACAGAAAAATACTAATTATCTTCTCGTCTTCTTCTTCTTTGCAATAATCAACAAGCTGAATCATAATGTTGCTATACACATGACCATTTATCAGTATGACGAAATGAAAAATGCGCTAATGTACCTACCTTGAAGAGAAAAAAGCTTTCTGCCTGCTTAGATAAGTAATTTCTACGTAATAATATAGAACATTTTGAATTTGATCCCAAGCGTGGTTGTATGAGGGACATATGAAAAGATCTGTTTTTTTTTTTATAATTCATGAAATTTCTTGCTAATACATATTACATGGTAACGTTAGGTTAGGATAGGTTAGGTTAAGTTTTAAAAAAAATTAAGGAAAAGGAAAATAAATTTATTGCCAATATTTATTAAATCGTTAGAAAGCATGAATATTCAGCTATGTTTCAATGTAGTTTACCCACGCGCTCGATGACCTTTAGCATCCGGAAGACAAATTTTTATATTACCTCCTCGAACTAGCATTCTGCCGTTTCTCGTAGAAAGGTAAAACGTTGTCGTTTACGAATTTTCGCCCTCCTAAATATTTTTGGGGGCTGGAAAAGGATAAACGTCAGTAAGGGTGACTTCTGGACTGTACGGTGGGTCACCTTCCATCCAAATTGCTTGGTGAGTGACGTTGTTTTATGAGGCACATCGGTATGCACGTTGTCCTGGTGAAATCGAATACCTTTTGTCAACCTACCTCGTCGTTTGTTCTGGATAGCCCTTGAAGGTTTGCTTAAAGTCTCACAGTACCTGTCCGAGTTAATTGTTATACCATTGGATATTAAATCAATCAGCAGGACACCTTTTCTGTCCCAAAAGACGGTAGCCATAATCTTGCCCGCTGATTTTTCTTGCAAAACTTTTTATGTTTTAGTGAGTGTGAATGTTTTCATTGTTTTGACTGCTCTTTCATTCCTGGTGTGTAATAATGAGCCCGTGTTTCATCTCCTGTGACTAATGAGTCAAGAAATTATTTTCATTCCTCTTAAAAACCGGCGAGAAAATACTGGGAATACTCAACGCGCTTGCACATATGTTCCTCAGTCAACATTTTTGGGACCCACCTTTGCCGACACCTTTCGGTACTGCAAGTTTTGATCAATATAAAGTGAATAGAGTATTTACAATACACACTTTCCAGTTTTCCGGCCAGTTCATCGAGGGTTTGCCGGCCGTCTTCGAGCATAAAGTCCTCCACTCTCCGTACAATTTCTTCTGTACGCTACGGCTTGCCACTTCACTCCGCATCATGAACGTTTAGGTGGTCAACAGAAAATTATCTGCACTCATTCAGCACATTTTTTGCTTCAATGTATTTTGGACCGTACATTTCTTCCAAATGGCGATAAATTTCTGTCGGAGCAACATTCTTTGAATGATTACAGAACGCAGTTCGCATTTGGTGGGAGCAAAAATCAGGACGTCCATCGCAAAATAGCTGCTGCGCCGACACTGAGGTTGCTAGCGAGATGCCGTTTATGTGGCAGGGTGAGGGAAGGACCAACGAACACAACAGTCTTGCCAGATTTTGCGTAGCGCTGCGTACGGGGACGCGCAGGCCTTGGAGACCTTACTTTACATATGCCCCTCGTACTTTAAATCATATGTTGAACGGAAAATTAATTAGTATAATGACACACAACTATATTAAAAAGTATACCAAGACACATATTTATCAGTTTCATGCTTCGAGAGGATCAAATGACATAAAAGTAAACAAATTTATTTAAAAAATCTCTACAGTACATTGTTTACTCATGGTATTTACGTGGATATTTGTACAATTTTCAAATATCCAACATATGGCAGCACTATTTACCATAAACAAGTGTTTAATAAAACCATAGACAAATTTATAACGGTGATTGCAAAATCTCGTTTTGAAATTTGAATAATTTTGATGGGATTTCCAAGCGGCGGTGTCCTATTTTAGGTTTTGTTAACATAAAATATAAATATAGCTTTAAGAACAATGTTTATTAATGACCTTTCAAACGTTCGAAATCTTCAATGTGCCGTACTTCAGGAATTAAGAAATCACGGAATCAAGTACAGATTAAAAAAGTCGAACGGCAAATCAGTACAGGTAATTAATGGAGATTTTATATTACCCGGTATTATTTTATGTTTCTTTCGGACGGATTAATTTTCTGTATATTTACATGGATGTATTTTTCACGAATTCGATTAATTATAAGATACTCTTTATATAAAGTATTTGTATGTCAGATGTTCACTGTTTTGTCTTTGTATAAGATTATGCAAAAATCAGCGATGTTTTGCATGGTAATTTACGTAATATTCTGTTTATTTCATTAACAGAGAACCGCAGTAACATTTGGAGCTGATATCACCAGCGTACCATTACAAACAGTCACTTGTTGTGGGAGTAAGCTTTCAGTACCACTCATTGTGTTTGAAGCTTGCAATATGCTGAAATGCCACGTACATATCGAAGGTCTTTTTAGGAAAGCTGGATCACAAACGAGACAAAAGGATATAAAGGTTTGTATACTATGCATATAAGTTTATATTCCTATAAATATATATTTTTTTATTTATTAGTTGCCTTAGAAAATTTTCCTTGCCTTTTATGTAAAAACCATTTATAGCATATTTAGTTTATTCCTTAAAATGATAGTGGATGTGTATAGTTCACAATAAATTAATAAAGTTGATCCCTAAAAACAATACAAAAGATACAACAATACAATAGACACAATGGATTCAATGTCTTATATAAATCAAGATCTGTCACATAATATCTCATTTCTTTGTTTTATTCTTCTTGTCATATTTTCTAAATAAGACACCACTACATCCGATAGATCTTTATGTCCTATTGCCTCATCAATTTTTATCAACTGAATACCTTATTTTGCACATTCTGTTTCCAATTTAAATAAAAATCAGTTTTTAATCAAACCTGTAAATGGAAGCATCTGTAGCTTCCAAAACTAGTCGTAACAATCTAATACTCAAGTGTTTTATTTATGTGTCGGGTTGTGTAGTGTTTTGTGTCGGGTTGTGGTCAAACCCACTGTACCACAATTAAATACATATTTATAATAATGAGCCGCTTAGGCTCACAGAAATAGTATGAAATTGAAATATTTGCGTAAATAATAAAAACACAAATATTACTCTTATTTAAAAAAAAAAATAATAATGTGTATTATTTGTATTTTTATATCATGGGTTAAATACTCTGAAAATTTTTATTTAGTGTAAAATTGAAAATCAAACTGTTATTTTTACCCTATTTGCTTTCCAGTCTCTATTTTTACTAATGTGAATATTATTTTATTGAATGTTTTTGCACATACTTTGTGGTACAATTTATAAACTTTATAAAACAAAACAACTATGTTTTTGACCACTTTTTAAAGGGACAACTTTTTTCTCCAACTAGTGTCGACAAGAACCTTATCATAATCAGGGTTAAACATGTACTAATTGTAAAACATTGAAATATTCATAGTGTTTAAGGAATAGGTTATTAAGTTAGGTTTGGAGTGAGAGGGGATTTTGGGGGAGTCATTTTGGGGAGTGGAGTTTTTATTACTGTTATTTCTAAGAAAAGGAATTGCAAAAATATTAAAAATAGGGCTATTACTTAAATTCAATTGATTAATAATAATATTTAAATTTTGATTAATCGCTTTTTTAATTTCTGAAATCTCTTAATTAATTTATATTTGGCGTTTAATTTGTAGAACTCCATTTTAATTTATGTATTAATTTTAAATCAAAAACAGAAATCAAACTTAGTAGACTCAAAAAATCTGTGTTTGATTTTAAATTAATACATAAATATCTTAATTATGCAATGAACTTACTTTTTTTATAAATGTAATATTACAATGCCATTTTCAAAATTAAAATAATATTATTTGTTTGTTTCCAGAAAATATTGGACAGTGGGGGAAGGATAGACAAGTCCTGCCACGCCGTAGACATAGCCGGCATCCTGAAATTATATCTCAGGGCACTCCCGGACCCCATCATCGGGCCGGACATGCAGGAACTGCTTCTGCGCTGCTTCCTGCTGTCCGATGCCCTCAGGATAAGTGCCATACAGAATGCCTTGCTGCTGCTGCCGCTGCCTTATTTATATATTTTACATTATATAATGGAGGTGAGCTTTAACTGATTGGATATATCGCTCACTCCTTTCAAGAACGTCATAAATCAAAAATCGAAAATTTTCAGTTGTGCATGTTTTCGGAATGCCTAGAAAATGTACTACATCCCAGCAAAAGAGGCATGTTTTTAACTTAATATTTACCCGCTAATGGGCAAAAAGTGTTTTTTTTTGCATTTTGAAGAAAAGGTATTGTTTAATTATTTTTTTTAAGTACACTAAATATTTTTCAAATGGAGAAAAAACCTTCAGGTTTTACCTAAAACGATCTGTTGCACAGTAAAAAGTTCAATAAGTGGCTTGATATTTATTTTTAACACATTGTATTTAATTTTTAAACTTTAAAAATGTTCTCCTGAAAAATCAAGTTTTTTTAATTTATGACGTTCTTGAAAGGAGTAAGCGATATATATTTTGTACTAACCAGTTGTCATCAATTAATTTTGCAGTCATTTTTTGGTAATATCTATCCATTTTTAATTTCAATTTCACTCGGTAAATATCACTATTTCTTAAAATCCATTGTGAATGCATCGAAACTCGTGTCACGCGTGAGATGTCTACCAACCAAATTGTCTGGAGAGCACAGCTCTATTAGATAATCTGTAGCCGTATTATGCCACCAGAGTTTATATTCTACCCTTTCGGGAAAGCATAACTAGTGCAGTTCGCAAATTAGTGGAGTTATGTGACTGAATTTAGAAATTCCAAAATCAGCCTATTGGTTGAAGTTAAGAACTTTCTGAACAACAAAATCAGTTGCATAAAGAATCAAAATAAATAAATTAAACCATATCCGTTCCCTTAGTGAAGCATATGGAGTCTACAAACTCTCCAGGCTTTTCTGTCGACTGCCAGCTCCTTTGCATCCTCCCAAGTCAGATCCGCATCCCGAAGTTCTGACGAGAACTGCCGACGAATTGCCAGCAGTGGTCATCCTGGGCGGCACGAACTTGATACCTTGTAAAAGAAGCAAGTTTGACTCGGGAGGCATGCAGAGTACATGATCAAGCCAACTGAATCGCCTTTTCTTGACGACAGTTGTGACCAAGATTTGCTTTCTTTTCATTCCTTTTCATTCCTCACAAAGTCAAACCACCGCACGCCTAAAATTCTCCGCACACACCTATTCTCAAAGCTCAGTACACGGCCGCTCTGGGCCCTTGTAATGTGCCATGTTTCACAGCCATATAAGAGAACAGGAGCAATGCAGAATACAATAGATTATCAAAAATTTACTTGTATCTAAAGATAGTTCTGCATTCACGTGACGATATGTATGTACATTTGTATCAATTTTTTTTTATTTGTATTTTTTACAGTTTTTTAGGTTTGTGTCTTCCAAGAGTGAGGTGAACAGAATGGATGCCAATAATCTGGCCATCGTCCTAGCTCCGAGTGTCATGCCTCTTGGACAGTCCTATCCACCACAGAGAATGGAGCAGCATGTCAGGTTAATCAAGGTAAATGCTATCCTATATTTTATGATTTTTATAGTCTGATACCGTCCCTGCTAGATATTTCACAAATACCAACATTGACATTTGATGTCACAGAGGCTATACAAACGAACGCAAACGTGACTTTTATCCTTTCTCCAGTTGTTGGGTTTTTGTTGAGAGTTTTTCTATAACCTTTCCTGTACTAATCATCCAAAAATTACATATGATTCAAAGGGGGGGCACCAAAAGACCCCAGTTCATATTTGTATGGAAATCGTAGTACATAGCTCGCAGCAAGTACCAAATTACCGCCAACTGAGTCATAAATAATGCGCCGTCATGCGGCGACTGAGTGCGGGTAGCGGGACACTAGATCAAACGAAAGCCGAGTAGTTTAGTTGTCTCACTTTCTCGTTATGGTAGTGTACCACATTTATTAGACTGAAAAAAATAACATGTCGCTAGCTAACTAGCTAGCTAGCTAGCTAACTCTTATAAGAGTCTCCTGCTCTCTACCAATAGTAAGTGAAAGACACTTTTTAGCGTTCCCCGCAAACAATGTGTTAAGTCTTGGCAATCGATTTCTTTTTGACCCAGTCAGTTTTCATAGTATGCCATATATTCTGTACATGAAGTTTAAAAAAAATTTATGATGTTATATTGAATTGTTTTAAATTTTCTAGTTCTTCATAGAGAATGCCAGTCTCATTGGTCGGGTTCCTGAAACCACCGTGTCCCACTTGACGAAGGGGGAGGAAGGTGGCAGGGAAGAGGAGCAGAGACAGAAGAAGAAGAGGAGAAGTGGGTCCCTTACACGTTAGTAGCATACATAGGAATACCGGGGCCAGAAGATCACCTGTGGGGATAGTAATAGGGTCGCAACATTTACCATGTTCGTTTACTGTAAAGACTCATTAATTCCAACAACGCGAACATAGTTTATTTTTTTATTTTTTTAAAAGAAGCACTAATTATGAGATTTTCCATTATGTAAACAAATTGCAACTATTCAAAGCCCTTTTGACTGCCAAATATTTGAATTTTTGTTAAGGCTGAGATCTTCAAATAGGTCAGGCAGCTCTAGAGGCTAGGCGTCACTTCGCACTCAATTTTTTTTTGTAATATATATTGGAATTCGACTTTTTTATTATATAAGAAAAAAAATTACTTATTTCTTTTTAAAACCGTATATTTATTTTGAATATTTTTTTAATACAAAAATGTAAAAGAAAATACAAATGTTTTCCATACAAAAATGGTTTTTTAAGAAAAAAATGTATTACATACGTCAAATGTTACCTGGATTTACAGAGTAGATAGTTTTTGGTATTAATGAGTCTTGAGGAAGGAGATGTTTGCTTTAAAACCAGTTGCCATCATAATTATTTGGTAAATACAGTGATTTTAAACAAAGTAAATTATGACAACGAAATTGTATTGAAAAATCAGTTACGTATTCTCCTCATATTGGACATCTCCAACCACAATCACATCATCATGTGTATGAACATTATGGAATCAAAAATAAAGTCTTAGGTTTACACTATGATGTCTTACTAGCATGACAAGTATATGCAATTCTTTTTATTTATTTTTAATTTGGGCTTTATATTCACTACAGGTATGTTGAATGGATTACGCAAAATGGTTGGTGCCGGTGCAACGTCTGCTAAGTCTTCCACTCCCGATCCCCTCGCTACTCCCGTACTGGACAAGGCCATCAACAAGAGAAAACAGGAAGTCCAGTTAGGACTGTCCGCCAAGAAGAGGTGAGCAGCTTGAGATATTGGGAATTCCTCCATATTGTGACAGTGGACTTGTTCATGTATTAATTTGTGTCACTTTCAGGAAGGAAATATTGGACAATTTACCTCAGAGAACAATTACCTGCACACCGATGAGAGTCACGTAAGTTGCCACCCATGTGACTTCAATATCCAAAATATTTTTGCATATATGGATTTGTAATTATTGTGATATTTTTTTTCAGAGGAGACAAGGAGCATAAAAAGCTGCGACTGAGCATCGGAAGAAAATCTAAAGAGAAACTATTTAATTATAATGCTCTACAAGAGACGACTCACAATGTAACGAACAAGAATCGTAGGTCACTCGATGGTTGTAGTCTTAAGCCAGAATATTCCGAAGAAGTAGACCTTTCATCTAATAAAGAAACTGACTATGTGAGAATACCCAAAAGCGAGTATGAAGCGATCAAAAATAGAGTTTCCGCCATTGAAAATAGAATATCGCAAGAATTTAACGTCATAACCGCCATCGATCATTCCAGTACTAATGAACCGGTCCAACAAGTTCAGACTGCGTACGAGAAAACTCTAGAGGAGGCGGCTATCCTGGCCTCCCCGGGATCCGAGCAACTCGCCAGGAGACTCAGTAGAGAACTCAAGATACGGCAGAGCGACGAACACAAGATCATCAGATCACCGAGCGCCAGGAAAATAGGCACCCTGAGAAGACGATCTCGAGAAAATGTCACTAGATTAACCAGAACGCAGACATGGAACGCCTCTTCGCAGACGAGCATGTGCCAAGGAGGCAATCCCTTCTATCCGCAGATCACTCTTAGACGGGGAAGACCAAATACCATTAACACTGGCTTATCTCATCCTAGTCCGGCTATCCTTAATGCCAATTCCAGCACCGAATCACCTCTTAATAAAAGAAGACTCTCTGTCAATGAGTGCGACAGTACCCGGCCTACCAACGCGCACAACAATCAAGCTTACTTTATGAGAAATCAGTTTAAGCGGGCCTCCTCGTTCCACGGGGATGTCAGTATGGCCAAACCGTCTCCGAAAGAAATCAAAGAACTAACATCAAATGTGGCCGCTGAGTCTTCGTGGAAAAGTGCTAATTTATTCTTGTCTAATGTAGAAAATATGGAAAATCCTCTCACTGGACGGGCGTCAGTCGCCAAATTGCGGAGTCAGAATGCGGGAATGGTAATGGCGAAAGCTCGCTTATTCGACGGCATGACGGACTCCGACACCTCTTTAGAGAAAAAGGTGGTTACCACAAAGCCGGCGAGACACACTGGGTTTGCGAGGAAACCGAGGAAGTACGCAACATCCGAGTCACAAAATAGATATTTAGCTAATTCGTCCGCAGACACTGATACTTCGGTGTCTGCGCTAGAAAATAAGCATTTGAGAAAAGCGTGCAAGAGTCCCGGTTACGTTTCGAAGAGGTCTCGATCTAAACAAATAAAATCTCCACTCGCAATGACCAAGATGAAGGAAAACCTTAACTTATCTTCGCAGTTGAAAGAGGTTATTTACGATGTGTGCACTCCGATGAGTGAAAAGCTGACTATTAAGGATGGCAACACCCCGAGTCACAAGATGAAAGTGAATGGACTGCTGCATAAAACTCCACGAAATACGCCACCGATCAAGAAGCCCCTTAGTGTTAAATCAAATAAAACATTCAGAGTCACACAAAGTTCCCTGGCAGAAGGAAGAAAGCCCAACACCCCGTTACGCGCCAATCATTCCACTCCCAGAAGACAATCCCCTCGACTTGCTAGTATTAAAACGAGACAAGTTGTACAGAATTGAAAATATACTAAATCAGTCATTGTAAAAATATATGGTGCAATCATTTGTCTATTTTATTATGTCAGTAGTTGTATTTGTTTACGTTTAATGCATACTGTGTTGAGTTTCTCCAGTTAATTGAACCCACACTAAACCTTACATTAAGATGTGATTCCAAGATGCCATTATCTTCATTCATTGAAAATGAATAAAGTAGCTTGATTTATTTGTTTTTATTTTATTTTATTATTGACAACATGTTGACCAAATAAAGCACACACCGCTCACTCATTTCAACAACGTCATATCGAAAATCGTAAATTTTCAGTTGTGCATATTTTCGGAATGCCCAGAAAATGTACTATATCCCAGCAAAAGCAGCATATTTTTAACTTAATATTTACCCGATACAGGGCAGAAAGTGTTGTTTTTGCATTTTGAAGAAAAGGTATTTTTTTATTTTAATTTTTAAATATACTAAATAATTTTCAAATGGAGAAAAAATCTTCAGGTTTTGCCTAAAAAGATCTGTTGCACAGTAGAAAGTTTAATAAGTGGCTTCATATTTATTTTTAATATATTTTATTATATTCTTAAACTTTCAAAATGATCTCCTGAAAAATCTAGTTTTTTTTATATTTGACATTGTTCAAAGGAGCGAGCGACATACCCTATTTCACTGAAATTAAGCACTGCTCCTCAACTACTAAACTCAGTAGGAGTCAGTGGTAAACAATTTGGGCCAAAGGAACAACAGCAATAATGAAACTACAGATAAGAATGATTGAAAACATGTTGAATATGGATAACTTTCTTTGCAAGTAACAGTATGGCAAGTATGTCAAATACCTTTAAGCGGTCAGTATGTGTGAAATGCATGAATGTAGAAGAGGCCATTTTTTTTGTAAAGACAGTGGTATGGCATTCTATTCTCTCTGCCTACCCTTGCAGTTGAACGGCGTGCTAGCTATTTTTTCTTTGTAAGGCAATAAATAATTTAAAATATCTTGTGGACTTGAGAGGAATAAAGAGTCTAGATTTGTTTACATGTTTTTTTTTTTTATACAAACCTTGGATCACATATTTACTTTTGGTTGCTTGGAAAATATTATGCTGTAATCATAAGTCTACCACTGTGTGTATCCTTCGTATAAATTTAGAAATAAATAAAACAATATTCATGATACATCAATCATCGACATGCTATTTACCCAATGCTAATAATGAAATCGAATCCCTAAGCGTTCCAATTTTTTCTTATTTTACTCCAACTTACCTTGTAAAAAATTCCAATTCATTTGGAAAAAAATTACAATAATCGATAAACTTCATAGTCACAAAAATAAAATAGAAAAATAAATAAGTACTTACGTTATTCATTTATCCCCGGTATTTACATTTTCGCCAGGTTATGTAACCATATTCTTAATAGCCTAAAGTGACAAATGTCAAATTTATGACATGCACGTGCGGCATAACCTATATTGTAGCAGTAATGTAAATAAACATTGCTATTTAAATGTATTTTAACCGTGCGGTTGTATGAAAGTGAATAAATAAAAATAAATTATAAAAAGAGTTGTCCGAATTTATTTTTAGTGGCACGTTACAGTTTAAAAAATGACGGCGTATAAAAATATGACTACTACTCTAATAGAAAGTAAGTAACAAAATTATAATTTTAATTTCCCCCCAAGTGTATCAATACATTGATTGTAATTTATTTTTCTGTTTTAGATGTCGAAGATGCTGAAAGCGACACCTCAGTTGAAATAGAGGACGAAATAAATAGTAATAATGATAATGAATCTGATTCATCTCAAAATAACAAATCTAATGACGGCAGCTCGTCAGAAAACGGAGCAGCAAGTGACGGGGATGAAGAAGATGCAAATGCCGGATGGGCCGATTCTATAGCAAAAATTTTGAAGACCAACAAACCTAAAGGGAAGAGGTCTTTAGTTTTATCAAAAGCCAAGAAAATCTCCGATATAAAAAAGGCCAAGACTGTAAAAGAAGAATTTGAAGTTATCGGCGAGATCAAAGAGGAAAAACCGTCCGCAGAGGAACTAAAATTGAAAATTCCCGGCCAAGACGAAGATGACACTATAAGCAAGAGGGTCAGTTTTCCAATATTCAATATAAATAAATATGTGATATGCACACACTTGCAGTGTGATAACAAATGGAGGGTATTTTATATTCATTCATCCATTCAAACCCTTATCCGCACCCCAGTGGTGCATAGAGCACTGCATCATACAAACACAGTGTTATCTTGATCGTTAACACATGGAGGAAAGGTGATCGGCTATGATGTTCTTTAATTGCAATCTAATTTCTCGCGGTTTGGCCTATATATTTTTTATCGCAATCTCCACACGAAATTTCATAAATACCACTTTTTTGTAATATATTCTATTTTCACAATGTACATTTTTTAATTTTTTAGAGAGCCGAAAATCTTCCAAACTTTAGAGTAAAGCCCACAGCATTAGAAAAAGAAAGAGAAAAAATCCTGTCCAAAATTGCCACCAGAGGCGTGGTTCAGTTATTCAATGCCGTGCGGAATCAGCAGAAGGACATAGAACAGAAGATGCAGTCTGCCGGGCCGCTAGAAAGAAAAAAAGACAAAATTCTCAAATCCGTGGACAAAACTCTATTCTTGGATAAATTAATGGGGCAAAGTAAATCCGAAAAGGTCAATGATTCTGCCAGCTTAAAGAGAGAAATAAAAAGTGATATTAAAAAAGAAGAACCGTCAACGTGGAACGTCTTTAGGTAATTCAATTCAATTCAATTTTTAAATGATTTATTTTCAATTAACATATACATTATAAACTAAAAAATTTAAAGCGTATACATTAAATACATACAAAAATCTAAAACATGCAAAAACTCTTGCTAAAGGTGTAGAAGAATGCCGCTTCGGAAAACTCCTTAAGACACATGGAACAGATCAATATCCAATGAGATATTTTTCAACATAGCGGTAGCTCTTCCTACAGGCATAACCATTGTATTATACCATAATATTATATCTTATAACTGAGGCCTATATTTTATACTTTAACAAGCACTTTTATATGCTCAGTACAGACTCATCTGAACTAGGTGTTATTAGCTAAGTAAAATTGATGAGAAAGTCAAAATCAATATGTTGCAATTTTCATATATTTTCACCTTCCCTTTTTTCTTCATCTTCTGCTTGTTGTAGGTCTTGTGGCCTGTTAAGAGGGATTAGCCTCCTGCTATGTTGATTTTCAGCTGTCAATCCATCTCTTTGGTAGTCTGCCTTGGAGTTGACCGTGCAGTGCAATGTGAGGGATTTTCAATGGTTCCATTCTCCTCACATACTGTTATTAGCTAATTTGTTTATTGTCTTTTTACCTTTTATCTTTTTCTTCTTCCTTCTTCATCTTGGTGTAGGCCTTGTGGCCTGTTTTTAAGAGGGATTAGCCTCCTGCGATGTCGATTCCTTTTATCTTGATAATGATAATTTAGGTATGATTCTATTTTGTCCGCATACATAGCGTCGTGGTTATTGCATCCGGCTACCATGCTGGATGTTCTGGGGTTGATTCCCCGGGGGGTCGCAATAAATATAAGTGTTATTTTTTCATTCTAATATTTATTTAATATTACCCTAGACTGTTATCAGAAGCGCAGGACTGATCTCGCTGTTATACAATTAAAAATAAATTATATAATCAACAAACTAAATATTGATGCAGTGCCCTATGCACTATTTGGCGGGGAAAATGTCATTAGTAGTAGTATAATTCTAGTAGTTGAGGTCTAGTAAGTACCTTCTGTGTGAGTTTTATTTTAAGTTGGTTGCTCAGTGTTGCTAAACAAATGTTGAAAGAAATAGATTCTTGCACTGCCTTCTCCACTACTGTCATCTACATACATTTTAATGTTCTTTGTGATATGATTTAAAATTGGCACTCCGTTTGATAATGTAACTCGTTGCATGAGTGGGACATTGATTTATAGATTACATAAGGGGCTAAAAATCATACTGCTTTTGTTTCATACCTGTGGATTGGTCTGCAGCAACAAATTACATCTCATAATCAAAATGTAACTTTGTTTTAAAATCACAGTAAATATTTTATTATAATGTCTACCGGTTTCGAAGCTATCGAAGCTAACCGCTTCTTGATCAAGTCTTGATAAAGAAGCGGTTAGCTTCGAAACCGGTAGACATTATAATAAAATATTTATAGTGATTTTAAAACAAAGTTACATTTTAATTATAAAATGGAAAATCACAAAGTTAGTGCTTCAAACATAAATTATAAATGACATCTCCATCGCCATTCTGGTCTATTTTCCCGAACCCTCTTCAGCTCCTCATACGTGTAGCAGCCCATGTCTTCGTAATAGTCGCTTAGGTATTGGCGATGTGGGCGTCTTCTGGTGTTTATTCCCTCGATCGTCCCCTCTATTATTATGTGCAGGAAAACCTCTTGTCTCAACACGTGACCAATCCATTTGGCGTGTCTCTTGGAGATAGTAGCGAGTAGGTGCTTTCTTTATTCTTTGTTCTTATATTATACATTGTTTAAAAAGAAGATAAATAAGAATGTTTTCTCTTACAGGGAGGACTTCATGCTGGGTGCTAAAATGAAGGATTGGGATAAGAAAAGTAAAGATAATGATGAAGATGAAGAAATGTCAGATTTAAGCGATTCTGACTAATTTTAACAATAAAAAGAGATTTTAACAACTATTCCGGTGTTTAAATTACAATTTCCAAATAACACAATACAGATATAAGTAGAAGGCAAGTTTATTGGCCTTGAAAATTAGTATATCTGGGCCGAGATTGGAGGAGTCAAGGAGTTATTTCAAACAGCAGGAGAGGAAGGTTTTTGCCACACTACCCCACCAAAAAACTAATAACGGATTTTTTTAACCAAATCATTTTAATATTTTTTGTTTCTCCATAATTTAATCACAGCGAAGTGTCCTCAAGGTTGAAGACGTAACCAAGGGTATAGTGGAATGAAATATAGTTCCAGGGCTTTTTTTATAACCGGAGTGTTTACCATAATGATTTGACCTATTAAAATTTATTTGAATAATGCATTTAACATACTTTATATGAAGAAGTCAGGAGTGTATGCCAGGACTGAAGAGTGCGGCGTTCCATCCTTTCTGCCTACCTCCGCGAAGAAACGGCGTGATGGTAGAAGTAGTTGTAGTAGTAGTAGTATATGGAGAAGATTGTTTTAGCATTTTAAAAAAAAGCATAAAAGTCAATGATTTCAGGCTTCATTTTCATTTGAAAAAACAGTTTTAATCAGAAGCAAGTTAGCAGTGCATGTGTTAAAATGTTGATATTTGACATTTTATAAAAAAAACATTTTCTTTTTCTTCCCGTGGATCATTTTGGCCAACTATGTATTGCTGCTATAAAAACCGCTGGGTGCATAGTGGGGAATTTGGGTAAGGTTATAATTTATTGATAAACATGCTGTGGAATTTGTATTAACAATATTTAAAATTATTTCATCTCAGAACTTTTGCACTGGTTTTACAGAACTAGTTTCAAAATTGAAACAAATAAACAATAACAACAATTTTAGTAAACATTTTAATAAATTATACAAAATATTTATACATTTAACACCTTAAAAATATTTATATAAGAATGTTTTTAGTATATATTATATATGGATATTGGAAATGTAAACAGCACGTAAGTCAAGTTGTTTATAAACAATATTTTAAGTGTTTTCAAATCTTTATATACAAATATAGGAATTAAATTAAATATGGTATTTGATAACGCATAATGCACTTTTTCTTTATTATCACACACCCAGTGGTGTAAAGGGTACTGGGTCAGATAAAACAGCATTGATAGTGAACAATACAAAGGCAAGGTGATCAGTGTTACTCTTTGACTAGTATCTACAGTGTAAGACTGATCACTTTGCTTTCACATAATTTGCAATCGCTATTTCAAAGACACAAAAACATTATGCGTTTCAAAATCAAACATGGAGGAAAATATCCTTTTTTATTATTAAGTAATACTGTTCAAAATGGCGTTTAAACCTTTTAAACATTTCTTTATTGTCTTATTTATTTAATAATTAATGTACAGACATTGCTAGGTTGGCAGAAATGTGGGATTTGTTTGGGAATAGTTGGATATATCCGAACTGGCAGGTTCCAGACCATTGTCTCTATAGGGACGTTGATGGGTGCATTCCAGTCGTTTTGGTCTTCGGATAAACTCAGCTCTTGGCAGGTGCTTGTAACAAACTCAAAATGCAGCTTCCATTTTAGGGAGACTAAAACAAAAAGGGGAAAATGTAACATTTTTATATTATGAACTCATTCTGTAGTGTACTGCTTCGCTGTCTAGATATTAAAAAAAATAAAAAAAAATCACGTGACTGGATTTTAGCTAATATTTTAGTACACTAAGACCTAACTTTGCGTCGTAGATACGTTCCAAAATATCAAATATACCAAAAATGGAAAATTACCTTTTCGAAGATTTAAAAATGATTCTCTGAATAGTAATAAAAAACAATGCAATTCGAAAAATCAACGACGCACAGCGAAAATGAGTCATAATTCAGTAACGACATAACTTCGAAAAAACGCAAAGTGGAACGACGCAAACCGAGGTCTGAGTGTATTTTCATGTTAAAATATATTCAAATTATGTTGTGTTTATGAAAGAAATCATTTATGAAATATATGTTTATTTATAAATAAATAAATAAATGTTCATGTTATGAAATAGCCTTGCTGAGAATTTATTTTTATTTTATGACGATAATAATACTCTAAATAAACAACAGACAATGTATCAAGCAAGTTGTTAACAGTAGTACTCAACAACTATATCAGGCTCCCCTGTACACAAAGAAACATTCATGTATTTTTCCAGTGCATAAAATAAGCTGCCGCTTTTAAGAATAATTTTTGGACAGATCTGCTCCCATCCTAGTCAATTCATTCCATAAGTAAAACAGAGCACACATAAATATAAACAAATAAATAAATAATATTGCGTGTATGGAGACCCTTTAAGTAGGTTCCGATAATGCCTGAAACATATGACATTACTTAACTAAGATCAAGACTTACATTCAATATAGAAGGCAATGATACTAATATTTAAGATTTGGAATGGAATTCTCTAAATAAAAAAATAAACAGCAAAAAATGTCACAGAATTTCACCCTGTCAGTATAATTATTTATTTAAGAATAAAAATATAGAAGAAACATATAAATAACTGTTTGATATAATATCAGTAATAATGGTGAATGGTAAATATAATCAGGAGTATAAAACAATTTTTTTTAAATCTTCATCATCTTTTTATAGATCCTGGGATCTGTCTGCCACAGACTGTTCCTCTTGGAATATCGAGTACCAGATATCTCTCTACCTTTTTAGTCTACGTCCTTCGGAGTTTCCTTGAAGGGAGATAAGTAGAAGTCTGTCTTCTGACATTTTGTTTACATGCTCATACTAGTATCGCCTTCGTTGTTGTCCCCACCTCATAACATCTTCCGTCTTACACATCCCCCAGATATCAATGTTTCTTACGCGGTCTTGCAATATGTTTGCGGGTATAGATCGAAGAGTTCTCTCTCATCTCAGAGGTTCAAAGTCGAGATTTTGTTCTAGAAGTATCCGCCCATGTCTCGGATTTCAGTGGCTAAAGGTTGAACACATATTTTGTATATCTTCATTTTACTTTCAATCCTCATATGTTTGTTCCTCCACGAATTTCTGAGGCATCCGGATATATCTGCAGCCTTATTGATTTGCTTTAGAGTTTCACCACAGGGATCATTGTTACTACCAACTGAATGCTGACGCTTTGGATTCCATGAATCCAGCATTAACACATTGTCGCGGTCAATTTTGGTAAGTCTTTTAAATACTGTTGGTAGAGAGTGGGATATGCTTATAAGCGTTCTATTTGCTTACTTTTGGTAGTGTGCATGAGATGCAAAAAAAACCTTGTACAGATCGGAATTAGGTTTGGGGTTACTTGCGATTAGTATACTACCCTAATTAGTATACTAATTAAGGTCGAGGTTGATGAAAAAACCGCCCGACAACAATGTGTTAGAAGTGCTAACAACACAGGGCATGTTAACCATAAAAATGCATGATCAGATCTTACAAATTTTATCAACAGATGACAGTCGGAAACATCATTGCAAACTGCACATCAATCAGTTGATTACTCAGGCTGTTTACACTGAGAAGCTCCCTCTGTCTGCGAGCCTGACTCATCGCTTCCTGTGGCAGTTGCGAAGCTGGTTCCTCGTGTCCCCCCTCCACCGAAGGACCAAAGTCAATCTCGGCAGCGAAGTCGCCTTTATGAAGGAAAGGAGGAAACAGATCACTTCCAGACACGGCTTCATGATACACCCTTTCAGTATATTCCTTCTGACTTGGCAGATTACCCTGTTCTTCATATGGATCACGGAAATGATATTCATACCCTATTCCATCTTTTTTCACCACAAAGGTATATAAATAAACATTGAAATTGTTTATTTATAGATTTGGCATTTAATTTTTAGAACTCCATTTTAATTTATGTATTAAATGTTAAATCAAACACTGATTTTTTGAGTCTACTAAGTATTTTATTGTTTAAAAAAAACACATGAAAATCAAATTTGTGACAATCGTTTCAACTAGTTATGGCATTTTTACACAAATGTGAAGATTAAACGAGTTAAACTAGGCGAAACAATTGTCGCAATTGATTTTTGTGTTTTTTTTTTTTAACAAATACAACTTAATAGACTCAATAAATCAAGTTTCATTTAACATTTAATACATAATTTTGAAATTGTATTAGTAATATTTTTAGCATTTCTTTTTTGATTATGTATTCATTTTTACTTTTTAATTTTTTTTTAACAAATAATGTTAGAGTAATGAGATTTCAGTCTATCGGTTTCGAGACATGCCCATCAGTTCGTCAGGAAAATCACTACATCAGCATGCAAACAACACTACACGTCACTATTGTAGCACTAACACAATAATGCTAACCGCATAATAAATAACAATCACATATATAATAAAACAAAGTTGAATTTTTGAATTTGTGAAGAGTTTTCACAATTTAAATATTTTTGATAATGATGTTAAATGTTACATTAGATTTATTAATGTTTAGTGGTATTTACAAAGTATAAGTCAAATATTAATGTACTTTAAAATGAAAGTCAAATAACAAGTTATGAAAAGGTACGATATAAAGTTGGTGCTTTAAATATCCATGATACCTTTTATATATTCATATTTCTATGTTTCAGAGAGAAAAGTATTAGGGAAACTTATAGTCATAGGTGACATAATTGCGTGCTTGAACATTGTGATAAAATTTCTCACCGCTTACTACCACCCGATAACGAAAGAGATTGTATTCGATTTATCTGTAACGGCATTTAATTATATAAAAAATAATTTTATAATCGATTTGATCGGAGCGCTCCCATTTCAAGTTATCGTTTTACCTTTGAAAAAGAAATCATTGGGAGAAACGGTGTCTTTCTTCAAAGTGTTACGCATCCACGGTATGATTACTTATGCGGAAGAACTGTTCTATCAGTTCAATATTAGCTTCCGAACGCAATATGTCATCAATCTTTTACTGAAAAGCATCATGTTTGTTCAATTCTCGACGGGATTTTACTACCAAATCACGCGTACCATTTACTTTGTAAGGGGAGAATTACCCGGAAAGGAGCTCTGGATAATTCGAGAGAACATTCACTTGCCTAACACTTCTGTGTGGACACGCTATATTACCACTCTTTATTTTGTGACCGGTTTTTTGTCTACCTCGGGACAGAGTAACAACTTTCCGCAATCGGAAGCGGAGTCACTTATTACCGCAATAATGACCTTAGCAGGGTATATTTATTTATCTTACCTCATAATCACGGTATACCAGTCCAAGATTTACACAAACAACGTAGAGTTACACTACAACACTAAACTGCTAAGCCTCAAGCACTATGTATCCAAGAAAGGACTGCCTTACGAATTGGAGAATAAAATTTTCACCTATGTCAACTACAAGTGGGAAGGAAAATATTTTAACGAAGACAAAATAATGACAACACTTTCTAAAAAGTTGAAGCTAGAAATTAAATTATACGAATGTGAAAAACTGTTATACGCAGTACCATTTATGAAGGATCTTCCAAAGAAACTATTGATGGATATTGTGGAGCATCTTTATTTGGAAGTACATCTTCCTGGAGAAGTGAGTGTTAGCTTTATTTAGCTCTTTTCATAATCCATCTATTTTACATTTTGAAAAAAATTTTTAAAAAACTCAAATGAGTATAATTTCATCACTTTTATTTATTTTTACAGCATTTGCTTTGCTGTAAGACATGATTAAATTATAAATAAAACACTGGTTTTTTACCACTTGACTATTATATTGTTACAACCAGTTTCGAAAGCTAAAGTTGCTTCCATCTACAGGTTTGTAGAAGGAAGCAACTGCAAAAGTGGTAAGAAACAAGTACATACATATTTTATTTTTAATACTATCATATCACATTTTACAAATTTGTGAAAGCTCAACACGTTCTGTGAGCTGTATTTAAAATAAATTAAAAAATCAAAAAAAAATTGTTCACAAAAGTCAGTTGATACTGTTTAATTTTTATACAAAAATTCAAGGGATAACTGTAGAAGAGTCATTGATTCCACAAGGGTCACACCCCTCAGTAATGAGGAATAAGACAGAGAGAAAGATTAAGATAAAAATGCATTGATAGAACACTACCATCTCCTGTATTACATCCAATAATATTTCGGAATTTATTGTGTGGATAATAATTAAAGGAATGTATTTCAGGTAATAATGGAGGGGGGTATGGTTGTAAAAACTATGCATCTGTTAAAATGCGGATCCATTTCCATCCAGGACCGAGGAGGCAATGAAGTAATAGTCCTAAGCGATGGAGCATACTTCGGGGAGTCCTGTTTGATAGAGAAAGATTCCGTTTCCAACGAATCCGCAGTAGCACTGGAGATAAGCGAGATTTACGATCTCACATTAGAGGATTGGGAACACTGTATTAGTTCTTTTCCGCATGTCAAAGAGAGGTTTGGTAATTAAACGTGTGTAGATTATTGAGATACAATAACCGACTTTTTATTTGTTAGAAAACAACACACAAATTGAATGTGAAGGAGACGAAGAATGTTGACAAACGAATGCAAAGACAGAGTGGTATGGCATTCTATTCTCTGGAAAGCGGAAGCGGCGTGATGGTTAGTTTGTAAGTTTTTAACACAAAAATTTCTAGCTAACGTGAGCCCACTGCCAATAGCTTTCAAGATTTTTATTGATATTTCAGCATAGATGAAGAATTAATTGAGATGGGAATATGGTATGGTTTGACCTGCATCGTAGAATGCTACGCATTCCATGGACCGATATGGTCAGCAACGAAAATGTGCTCTAAAAAGCAAGAACAGGGAGACAATTGCTGACTGATATCAAGGTCCGGAAGGTGTCTTATCTGGGGCATGTGCTGAGAGGAGAGAAGTACGATCTATTGCACCTAATCATAAAAGGCAAAATAGAGGGTCCACGAGGTGTGAGCAGAAGACAGATCTCCTGGCTCCGGCATATACGAGATTGAACGGGGATCAGGACCGTCGAGGCGCTATTTTGAGCTGCCCAGGACAAGGACAATTACTCTCAGTGATAGTTGACGTCAAGAGGACCTGATATGACACTAATAGAAGAGAAGTGACAACCTTGGCAACAACGACTGGATCGTTCAAGTTTAATCACTTAATACATGGTGTTTTGTAAATGCCCAGACTCCATATTCCTATTTATACTGAAATATCAATAAAAATATTGATATGAATAACTTTCAAAGTGGACTAGCATTTGTGAACAAAAATTTACTCAAAATATTTCTTATTTATTTACTATTTTAAATAAATAAGAAATATTTTGCCAAAACCAAATGCCGCCTATACAATGCCTGCATTGCTCCTGTTCTCTTATACGGCTGTGAAACATGGCACCTTACAAGGGCCCAGAGCAGCCGTGTACTAAGCTTTGAGAATAGGTGTTTGCGGAGAATCTTAGGCGTGCGGTGGTTTGACTTTGCGAGGAATGAAGAGATAAGGCGTAGGACGCAGCAAATCTCGGTCGCAACTGTCGTCAAGAAAAGGCGATTCAGTTGGCTTGGCCATGTACTCCGCATGCCTCCTGAGAGCCTTAATCAAGCTTGCCTCTTTTACAAGGCATCAGGTTCGCGCCGCCCAGGACGAACACTGCTGACAATTCGTCGGCAGTTCTCGTCAGAACTTCGGGACGCGGATCTGACTTGGGAGGATGCAAGGGAGCTGGCAGCCGACAGAAAAGCCTGGAGACAGTTTGTGGACTCCATATGCTCCACCTAGGGAGCGGATATGGTTAATAATAATTTACTATTGTAACCAGTGATTTTGTGAGGTTGTAAGTAACTCATATGAAGCGGGATGTTAACATTAATGTGTAAAAAAATCATAAAAATAATATATCTACTCATTTTTATGGTATAGTACCTAAGTAACAACCACACCTCACAATACAAATGGGAGATCATTTTTTCGCAAGTGATGTTTGATTTAAAGCAAAAAGGTTTATGGTGGCATTCTATATGTAGGTAAAATACAGTTTGCTCAATTTTATACTCCCTTTTAGTAATTTGTGTATATATTAAAATTTTGTTTGTCTTACCGATATCCGTATCGAAAGCCGGTGTGATGTGAAGGGGGATAGCGAGGATCAGCTGTGACCGACTCAGACCGAGAGTAACTTCGTGGTGTCTTGCAAAAGTGATGGCACGAAATGTGCCTTCTGTATTATTTTGACTGTCTTTATTCTTGAGTTCCTCCTCAGACTGTAGCGCTACAGACACCTGAAGAATGATTTCAATAAATGAAAAATATATATATATTTTGTATCTTAAAAGCATTGCTAACTTTGTGGTATGGTAATATAGCACTCTCGGTATCATTCATCATTCACTTTGTATAATACTAAAGTGGTATTACACAACGTGAAGGATGAATGATAAGGAGAGTATGACAAGTATATTTAATTAGGATACGAAGGAATGGTGATCGTTTTGTTTTCTCTTCAGATGCCAATATAACTGCAGACATATTCAAATGAATTTTTTTGTTGTTGTTTGATTTCATTAATTGATTTGGCTGTCGCTTTGTGGTAATATGAATTCTAAAGTAAATACGACTATTTATTCAAATCTATTAAATCACGTGTCTCCTTGTAGTCAGCATCATTATCAAACACTGTACGTGAAGCTTTGTCTAAATTTTAGAGTTGTATCCTTGGGACATTGAAGGATGAATTCAAGGTCTGAAACACTTATTGCAAATAATATATTGAAAGCCGTCGAACTGACGAGGTGAGTGTTGCTAGAGGTTATGCAGTCAATATATACATGTGTAGGTGCTGTAGAATTCCTCTGACCACATATGCTTCAAGCATGTGGGTGGATGCGGTCAGGAAGAAAGTTAACTGAAGGAAACAGACATACAAAGACATTTAGCCAACAGGTTGTGCAAAGGATTTGATAATGATGCTGAATGCATCAAAACTCGTGTCAAATAGATTTTAAGAAATAGTGGTACATATTTAACAACTTAAATTTTTAAAATTATATATATAAATATGTCTACATATTCAGGAAATGAAGACAGGGCTCCATGGACATCAAACGACATTAAAAGTACAGAGATATGAATATGATTGTACGATAAGTTTATTATTTCAATCGTGTATAAATGGGAAATAATACGTGTTTAACTCACCTGCATACATTTTACAGTACCGATGGAGAAATCAAATGTTCCAACTATATCTTCACCTAGTTTGTAAGCTGATTTGAACAAACAAAATCTCGCAACTTTCCCCCTCGCATTAGTAATCATGTAGAAATTTGGGCTTCTTCTGGCTGTTATATTCTGAAAATTAAGGTATGTACATCATTGTAAGCTACAAAGTAACATCCTACAACCATTAAAAATCTAGTGAGAATGGTCCTATACCCAGGACCAACCTGCCGATGGTTATGCCTGTAGGATGAGCTACCGCTATGTTGAACAATATCTCATTGGATATTGATCTGTCCCATGTGTCTGAAGGAGTTTTCCGAAGCGGGATTCTTTTACACTTTTAGCAATAGTATTCTTGCATATTTTTTATTTTAATGTATACGCTTTAAATTTTAAGTTTGTAATGTGTATATTAAATGTAAATAAATAAATTGAATTGAATTGAAGACATTTTATAAACTTTAGTGGGCAGATGGTAGATCTAATTAAGCTGAATTACATAACGACCTTTTTAAAATATTTTTTCTGACTAAATAGTAAAAATAACTACAGAAAATTGAGCTGATTGATGAAGAGGATATTGAGAGATTTTTATACCTGTAAAACTTGAAGGGCTATATCCAATGGCGTTTCAACTTTTCTTTCTTCCAGGAAAGGATTGGCGGGTTGCAGTTCTTCCGTAGTTTCGTTGCAGCACAGTCCCGCCACATCTGGCATGTTAGTTATAGAACTAACGGAGAGCACTCGGAGAGGGACTCTTATCATTTTGATTGGAGAGTTGACTCGCTGGGTGGCTATAGTAATTTTGTAAGAATACTTGGCGCTGAAACCCCTATACGAAGGAGGAGCTTCCATTGGCAACACTTCACGGTAAACAACTAAAGGAAAATAAAATATATTAATGACGAAGCTGTCTTTCCAGTAATTATTTTATATTTAGGGGATACATTTAGGTTTGAGCAAGTATCACATTTAGTATGAAACACTTGGAAATGTAAATGAAATAACCCTTTTGGTATGAACAACACATTGGCTATGACTATAAATTTATACATTGTTTTAGGGCAGTTTTTTCATCAACACCGACCATAATTAGTATACTAATTAGCGTCGTATACTTTTTTTTAACCCTTATGGTGCATAAGGCACTGCATAATATAAATGCAGTTATCTTGATTGTTGTTAACAATTGAAGGTAAGGTGATCAGCCCTCCACTTCAGGTACCAGTCATGGGTAATATTGAATAAATATCAGAGTGAAAAATCACTTATATTTATTTGACTCCCCCCTGCGAATCGAACCCGGGACCTTCAGTATGGTAGCCGAGCGTGCTGACCATTACACTACGGAGATGGGCAACATACATATACAATATACAAGTGTAATACTTGTTCCTATAGTCTACCCACATAAAAAGTTGTGGTTAGCCACTGATATATAATATAAACACAATATTCCTCTACTTAATTCCTTTCCTCTCCTTTCCTTTTCCTTCCTGCAAATTCTATTTTTTATACCATACTCTTACCCTTTTACTCCCTTCCTCACACACACACTCCTTCAATTTTTTCAATTCTCTTAATGTTTTAATAGTTATTATAACATAAATGTGGAATTGTTCAATTGGCTTTATTTATATTAATGTAACTATTTTTTATTATATACTTTTTTAAATGTAAAGCTGTAAGACTCCCGAACAAGTAAAATAAAATATTTTACTTACAAGACTTAGTTTCACCGACTGGAATTGTCAAGTCGCAGAATAAAATCTTGGGATTAGTCTGCAACACGATTTTCCCCAAAGTTCCATTCGACGTCTGCAACGATGTGTTGGTGCCACCTATAGAACCGACTCTTTGTAACCCTTTAGGAGACACCGGTTCCTGTTTGTCTTTTGTGGAATAAAAGCAATGAATTTGAGCGGATGCCCATCCGAGATTCTCCAAAACATCACTAAAATCAAAATGATAACACAAATTTCAATTGTTTATTATATATTTTTTGTATTTAACAATATAATATAATTAATTATAATGCAAAGCTGAGATAAGCATTATCGATAAAATTAAGAAAGGTGTGTTGAGATGGTTTGGACATGTGGAACGAATGGGTGAGGAAAGAACGGTAAAACAAATTTATGAGGCGAATGTTAGTGGGAAAAGAAGCAGAGGAAGACCGAGAAAAACATGGCACGATCAGGTATGCCAAATACTTGAAAGTGGTCAGGTTAGGAGTCGTAACAATCATCGGCGGGTATGTATGAGGAGATGCATGAACGTGGAAGAGGCGAAGAATGTTTGCAAGGACAGAGTGGTGTGGCGCTCTATTCTCTCTGCCTACCCCTGCGGAGAAGCGGCGTGATGGTTAGTTAGTTAGTTATATAATTGTGGAGGTCCTCACCAAAATGTTACATTTCTATTATAAATGATTTTAAGTAATCAGGAATTCTAGCTAGTAAAATAGTTTCGTTTTGGTACGATTTAATGATTTCATATTTGTTTAACACAGGATTGGTCACGTTTTGTAGCAACTTTAATTAAGATTTCGATAGAATACAGTAAACAGAACAGATTTGCATTTAAAGCATTTTTTTGTGCAATAAATGTAACTTTTTGGTGGGGACCTCCACGATTACAAGTACAAAAAAATTTTATATTATATTAATACAAAATTAGATCCCACAAGGGCATGGCCAGTGTGTGGGTATACATTTTTATTTTAGGTTTATTATAAAGGGAACTGGAAAGAATACAACAGATATAAAATATATAAATAGATAAAAAGTGCTAATATAAACTACAAATATGTGAATTTAACAGAATTTTTTTAAAATTAACAATAAGTATGTACTATAAGAGTTAAAAGTTTAAAAGAAGCTACATAGATATGTTTTTTTAATAAATAATTTCAGCAAAATTTTTAATCTAAATAATTTAAGATATCATGTAGTCTTTGTGGAATGAATTAAACAGTTTTTCAACTGACAATTCTTCTGCCTAGTTCAATGAAACTAAATAACTTGAGGATTGTTTACCTGTGGCTTTGAGATATTTTGTGTTCAGGTTGAGCCGTGTGATGAAATGTTATAAGACATTTGACCAATTCACCCGATAAATACACCGATCCATTGAGGAGTTTAACCGTTATTTCGATCATTTTTGTTGGCTTTTGAAACTTGTAATTCAACTCAAATACGATATTACTTAATTAAACACTATAAATAAACAATGTTATTTTTTTCAATCATATTGATTAGTATTGTACATATATAAGAAATTAAATTTAAAATATTCAACATTAAGGTATGTATATCATTTTGACATCAGCAAAACTGGTGACAGCAAACAGAAAATGACAACTTATAACCATAGATAAACACCAATCGACAGATAAGTATTTGATAGTAAAAACTGGATCACCAATGCAATCATAGACTATAAATAGACACCCATTACCTCGTCTTATTTTTATATTTTTTTCGATACTTTTTTTAGATAAAGTAATGAATTAGGATACCATCGCAGGTCTGGTATTCTTCCCTTGATTTGCACATTCTTTGCCTTTCTCTATAAGCGTTCACCCACCTTCCTTCGGGGAGCATTTAACACCTTAGTACATAAAAGTGTCCTATAAAAAAAGAAAGAGTTAAGGTGTTAGTTTATTCCAGCTAACATTCGGTGCCTATTTATAATAACCGTCAACCAAAGTGGAGGAATAGATCAAGAGTTTCCCTTCATATAATCTGAGACCAGTTGGCATTTTTCAGGAATCAAGAAAAAAAGCATGGAAATATTCTGGAGGTAAAATGGTTCTCTACTTCTTAAGATTGCGTAAAGCATGTGCAAAGGCACAAACTACAGAAGACGACCAAATATGCGCTGTATAGGTACACCGAGTCGAAGAGATGAAAAGAGTATAGAATCGGGTGGAGACTGACCACGAAAATAGCAAACCAATCATTACAAAGATTGTAACCCACGAAGAAAAATTAATTAGTTCACGTTAGTAAATTTAAGCATACCACTTACAATTTTGGTACTTCTTTACACATTAGATGGAGCTGCTGGAGTACTGTTGTAGTAACAAAACAAACAAATTGCTTATGAACTCTTTTCGTAACATTGAAAGAGTATCTTTTTATGTAGAATTCCTTGTAAGTAACTAACTAACTAACCATCACGCCGCTTCCCCGCAGGGGTAGGCAGAGAGAATCGAACGCCAAACCACTCTGTCTTTGCAATCATTATTCGCCTCTTCCACGTTCACGCTTCTCCTCATACATATCCGCCGATTATTACGACTCCTAACCTGACCACTTTCAAGTATTTGACATACTTGATTGTGCCAAGTTTTTCTCAGTCTTCCTCTGCTTCTTTTTCCAACTACATTCACCTCATAAATTTGTTTAACCGATCTTTCCTCACTCACACGTTCCACATGTCCAAACTACCTCAACACACCTTTCTTAATTTATCGATAATGCTTATCTCAGCCTTGCGTTATTTCCTTATTTCATCATACGAACATCTATCAAACATCGTTTTACCACACATTTGTCTGAGAGATCGCATTTCGACTGTATTCAGTCTGCTTTAATCCTTCTTTTGCCAACTCCATGCTTCGCTTCCAGACATAATGGTTGGAATCAGGATTCCGTTGTGTACTGCCAGTTTAGCTTTCGCTGATAGATTTTTATATGCTAAAACTGATTTTAGTGCACCATTCATTCTGTTCCCAGCATTCACTCTCCTTTATATGTCTTTATCAATCTTTCTATCCCTAGAAAACATACTACCCAAATATACGAAATCATCTACCTGTTCCAAAATCTCCCCTTTTACCAATATTTCACACTCAGATCTACATTCATCTCTTTCAATAACCATAATCTTCGATTTGCTAACATTCATCAATAAATCACTTTCCTTTTGCGTGAGCTGTAATTTTTTTGATCCGCGCGTTTTTCAACAGACTTCGACCAATCCGAATTCATCCACGTAACAACCTGTACGTAATTGGTGGAAGTGTCTTCTTTTCTTCAATTTGTAGTATTTCTATGGATTACCCCTTTTTGTATTTGTGTGGCTGACATTTGACAACTGGGAGAGTGAGTTGTATTGTGCCAAACTGATGAAGTTTATTCAATAACAGAGTTTTATTTCCAAAACATCAAGATGAGGGCATTAGCTATAACACTTTTAAGTTTGACGCTAACGGCGGGAGTGATTGGTAATGCGTATATCCAGAAGAAACAATTTTATCCATCTGTCGTCTATATCACCAAATCTAATCTTAGCATGGCTGTAAGTAAAAAATACGTTATTCGTCTCCTTTCATACTATTTAGAACGAATGTACAATTATGTAGTATTTTATTCATGTTTGCTTAATTTAACATGTTAAGTTTCAAATAGCTCCGATAATGTTTATACTCATCCCAGTATTATTATTATTTTTCTATTTTTCGTGTCAAATTTGTAGAAATTGACACCACTTAAGTGTGATAAAACTACATCCATATGAAAATATTTTGCTTTCAATCCGTATACATTATTACGCAAGATTTATTAAGTGTATTTAATATTTTGTTGAGATTACTGATTTTTCAATTCTGACGTTTTTCGAAATTTCGCTACCAGGGTAGTTCATGTGACCATAAACTATAAATATTTACTGCAGATTACGGCTGTTGATTCTAAATTTGAATTACTTTATTTAGTTGTTGGAAAATGATTTAAAAAATAAAATTCTGTAATATGTTGCCCTGTTGATGCTCGCTCCTGTAACGGCGATTGAAGCGCCGGCGGGTAAAACTTTTGGACGCATTATACCAAAATTATCTAAAAAATCGCTATAAGTATCTGAATGGCCATGAAAATCTAACCAATATGGTTTAAATTGATAAAAAACGACTGACAATACATGCCTACTTTTTATAATTATTTACATTTTATTTTTATTTATGTTACCAGATGAATATTTACAACATGTTTAGTGTGTCCAAATACTTGTTCGCAAATCTGGATTATCTCCAATTACACTGGCCAACAATGATTTTGTAACTGAAATTTTGATGACTGATTTGGACTAAGTTAATCGTTCTTATTCAAAGTCTATATGGTGACAAGCTTGTATCACATCAACTTTTGATGTTACAGTCATATAATTATTTGTATGGACCCCATACGTTGAAACCGAAATAGAGGTTGGTATTTAGACATGTTTTAGTCTAAGATCTAAGGGATTAAAAAAAAGTATTGATAATTATGAAGTAATAGTGGAAATATATTAACTTATTAATATTGAATACGATGGCATTATATGTTTAAATATATTTATACATAAATAATAAGATAAACCTTAGTCGATATCAGAATTAAAATATCCATAACTAAAAAATCTGACGTGCTACATTTTTTTTGCTTTAGTTTTTTAATTCAGCTATGTAAAGTGCATAAAAATCAGGTATTTTCATGCCAGTTACAAAATAAAAGTCGTTAATTGTTGGCCAGTGTTATAGGAGTTATTTTTCATATTATTTTTAACTTCTATTTATGTTGTTCAATTTCGAAACATAGTGCTTGAATCACTAGAATTTCACTAGAGACATCTATTGGTGAGATGAAAGACGCCCCGTCGTAAGCCCCGTAAATGCCCAGACTTCCATATTCTTCTTCTGTTGAGATGAAAAAATATTTCAGTTTATTTATTTATGTATTTTTCACAGGTAATCTATATTCAGGCTTTTATTATGGTGTTTCTAATGGGAAAATTGATGAGGAAAGTATTCTTTGGACAGCTTCGGGCGGCAGAGTTCGAGGTAATTAAGTATTCTCTTCTTATTTTCAGTTCCACAAATGCATTGTTGCCAGGCATTAAATAACAATATTTTACAGATTTTATGATTTAGTACATTTTTATTGAATGTTTAACTACTTAACTTAGAGAATTTTTAACCACTTTCAAAACTGATCTTTATGGTGGGGACTGACCAGAGCCATTTTGTCGTAACGTAACATGTTACGATGCGAGCATTCGTATAGTCAATACAGCGAGCCAAGCGCTCCATCCATAGTTTCGGATGCTCGCCGCGAGTGATGTTATGATATTATTATGTTACGGCGAAATGTGGAGGTTAGTCCCCACCCTTTGATATACAAAAGTTTCCTTATAGTATTTCTAGCCCATAACTCCATTACAATCTACTGCTACCACAGTAACTACGGTGAGAATCAGTTTGAGCTATTTCTTCATCGGGGTGCTTGTACCAAATATGGGCAACTCCGCAAAAGCCCATTTTTGTGGCCATATGTGGTACGGACAAATCAGGCATAGGGTTAAAAGATATTTAGATTTATTAAAAAAAAATCAAGTCAATCCATCTACTACTTTTTGAGTTTTGTGGACACAAACATATGCAAGCTGATTTTTTATGTAAAAAAAAACATTTTGAAAATGGCACAGAATTTTTTAATTACCTAACGTCCAAATGACTCTGAAATTTGGCTACCGCTTATGCAACTCCGCTTAACGTGGCCCTATTCAGGCTTTTAGTTTATACGTTTTATGGCCTATTCCTATTCGTGAGTGGATTATGTTTAAAGATACTATAATTTCATGTAATCCACAAGTGAAAATTCTAAGCAAAAACACTCAAGTCAACAGGCTGTATTAGAGTAACCAATAGGTCATCGGTACTCTACCCCATGTGTAATTGTTTGCAATTTCCCAAATTAAAACATATTTTTAGGTCGAATAGTTTTTTCATGTAACTAATAATGACACCATAAATGTTCATATTTGCTGAGGTGTTCTTCTTTGCTATTCATTTATTTGTTTCAATTGTGTATTACAAAACATTTTCCAATGTACTAAGAATGATTAATTTTTCAGGGACATTTAATATATGCCGATGTCAATATATTTTAAATACTTTATTTTAAAATATATTATTGTTTCGCAATATTTTGTGTGTACAATACTTACAAGTACACATTAATTAAAATTTAAAACCTTTGTTGAATTACGGGTACACCCAATAAAACTTTTTTATATTTATTAGGATTTTATTCATTGATGAAAAATCTTGTTGAAAGTAAGGTATCCATAAGAACACTACTTATTGCGAATAATGTCCTTGCATCTCCTATGAAAGTTAAGTCAGGTTTGTCTTCTTCTTCTTCATCTTGTTGTAGGCCTTGTGGCCTGTTTTTAAGAGGGATTAGCCTCCTGCGATGGGAATCGACATCGCAGGAGGCTTGTATGTCGTTATTTTAAGCATGTTTCCAGGTTTGTATGTCGTTATTTTAAGCATGTTTCCAGGTTTTCATCAATGAGATAATTTCTCAGTTTGCTTTTAACAAGGTTTATGTTTCAAAATCATTGTTCGCATGAAAACCTACAGTCCTACCTACCTACTGAATACCTACGAAGAACCTTCCGGCGCATATTTGTACCCGAGCCACACCGAATTGTGGTCCCGTGTTAGTGGCGCAGACTCTTGAGTCAGAGTTTCTCGGTTGGAACCCACTCCACCATAATTTAATGCTTATTTCTAATAATGAGCCGCTCAGGCTCACGGAAATACATAGTATGAAATTGAAGTATTTTTGTAAATAATAAAAAACACAAATATATCTCTTTTTTTAATAAAAAAAAAGGTCATGCGTCTCCTGAGCCACACTTAGCTGACCTATGCCTTTAGTGATTGGGTTAGTATTTATGGTTTCTGTGTTTTATTCTCTCTCATAATCGATGATTTGTTTTGTTTTCTTTTTAGCACCTGATGGAGAGATCTTGGTACGCTATAACAGAGACATGTCTCGCGTTTACTGTACTAAGAGATGACTTCAATCCGCAGTTTGTGGCATTCTTTACAATATTGCTATTCCTCAAATCATTCCATTGGCTGGCTGAAGACAGAGTCGATTTTGTAAGTGGGATACTTTATTTATTTTTATTAAAAATTTCACGTGGGGACGTATAAAACCCAGAGTAAACTCATGTGATGAAAGCATACGAAATTTCGTTTGGTATTTAAAATAGTCATTTCATGTAAAATTTCATGCTGGTGACGGGATTTGATAAGTGTGAACATATTGTTTAAACCTTATCAAAGAGATTGGTACATAATATTTGTATAAAAATGTAAAAATTTTCCTTTTTTTCTGACTTTAAAATGAGTCTGGCACAGAAGGTAAAAATACCCTTCCTGTCCTTAACCTGTCTGGGAGTATGGACGTAAATGAACGTCGGTGCGAATTTTCCTTAAAGGAGTATGGACGTTAATGAACGTCGAAGTCCGTCTGTCAGTTATGATGTAATGCATGATGTAACTTGTATAGCAATGACATCTGTGGATATTTGTGTGTAATTTTGTCATAATTGAAAAATATTTCGAATAGGCGTTTTTAAAAAAAAATATATCTTAACATTATTTTTATCATTATAATACATCGATTAATTGAAAAAAAAAATTTTTTTTTCATTTAAAAAGAACCCACTCCCTAGAGAAAGTCGGACATCAATTTTTGTACTCCCGGAAAGGTTAAACATCAATCGACCGAACTGGTAGAAATACTGTCCCGTTCTTAGTATATTAAGCTTGTTTAGGGAAAAATGTAAGGTATCATTAAAATTACAATAAGTATCAGATTTGACAAACAAAATGTAAAAATATATTTAAAAAATATTTTGCTGCAGCGGACTTGACCAGTCTTACAATAAACTCAGTTTTAACAAACCGTTTTATTGTAATCAAAACTTATTCATAATTAAACGTGCGTTTAAAATGATGTATTCTGTTTCCGTTTTTTTATGCGTCTGTTGTAACAATTTCAACTAAACAGATTTAGTTTTGTTTGCTACAGACACAGTTGTTATGAATTTATAATGGCATGATTGTATGGGGTTTATTATAAATAAAAATAAGTATGTATTGTGAGAGGTGATAAGTAAATACAGTAGACAAAACCGATTAATCAATTGTTTACTAAAACTTGAATACTTATCTCGGAACGGGGTTCAATCTCTTCTTCCAGACAAAGCTACGTAGTATTAGATAAAAGTTTTATACATACTTTTTTTTGCTGCATTTTATATAATAAAATAACAATTGTTTTTTTGCACTTTTATTATTTTTGACCACTGACCGGGTTTTGTCGTTACTGACATAATCAGACTGGTGTTGTTGGTAACAACGAAACTCGGTCACTAGTGACATAAAATTAAATTAGAAATAACTATAAAGTTATTGTTTTATTATATAAAGCTACATAGTTCAGGCTATGGCGTGTGGCATGTTCACACAGATCAGTGATGAGCATACATCGTTTTGACGTAAGCAGTAGTCGCATTTCGCTGCGTTCAGTATACTTTCATCCCTGTTTTGCCAACCCTGCATTTCACTTTCTTCTTCAAAATCCACACCCCAATGGTGCATAGGGCAATGCATCATATAAACGCAGTGTTACCTTGATCGCTAACACACGAAGGAGAGGTGATCATCCCTCCGCTTCAGGTACCAGTCCAGGGTAATATTGAATAAATATTAGAGTGAAAAGATCACTTATATTTATTTGAATCACGAACCCAAGACCTCTAGAATGGTAGCCGAGAGTGCTGACCATTACGCTACGGAGGAGATACATATCTCTATTGCCTACCCTAATTAATTCTCTGTGGACGCCACTGGTGATCAGGGGATTAAGATAGAATTCACAGTATGTATTTATAATTTTTGTATATTTTCCAGATGGAACGAAGTCCTGTGATTGGGCTGCTATTCCATATCCGAGTGCTGAGTTTGCTCTTTGTGTTGGCAGCTTTAGACCTGTTCTTCATTTACTATGCATATCAGTCTACAATTGCAAAGGGAGCCTCAGTCCAGCTAGTCTTTGGATTTGAATATGCCATCCTCCTCATCATGATTTTGAACATCTCCGTTAAGGTAATTAACCACTTTTGAACACCTCTGTTAAGATTATTAACGTATTTTGAACATCTTCTTTTAGGTATTTAACTGATTCTGAACATCTCCGTTAAAATAATTAACCGATTTGAACATCTAGGTATTTAACCAATTTTTAATATCTCTGTTAAGGTATTTAACCCATTTAGTATATCTCTGGTATGGTATATAACCGATTTTGAACATCTCTGTTAAGATAATTAACCAATTTTGTACATATCTGTTAACGTATTTTGAAAGTCTCTGTTAAAGCACCGCGGCGTAGTTGCGTAGCCCGACTGCGAAACCAGCATCGCAGGTTTGATTTCCGCTAATTGCAAAATAAATTTAAGAAAGATTTATTTTCACATTCTGACATCTGAGCAGAGATGAAGAAGATAATGGAAGTCTGGGTATTCACGGGGCTTACAAATGTCATAGGCTGGTTTAAGTTTGACATCTAAAAATACAACTAACATACAAAAGGAATCCAAAAACAGTGCTATATATGTACATCTTTTAAAAATTAACGCAATATGGATGTTTGATAATAGTAAAAGTGTGTAGAAAAGTATGAATTATCACTTAACCTGTCAACCGGGGAGTTAACTTTTTGATTACGCAACATACAACGGGCGCCAACTCTTTCACTAGGATGATGTGGCAGTACGTAACGCCCAGTAGACGTGATTTCATATATTTTATAAAAAACTAAAAAAACTAACTAACCATCACGCCGCTTCCCCGCAGGTGTAGGCAGAGAGAATCGAACGCCACACCACTCTGTCTTTGCAAACATTTTTTGCCTCTTCTACATTCATGCATCTCCTCATACATACCCGACGATTACTACGACTCCTGACCCGGCCGCTTTCAAGTATTTGACATACCTGATTGTGCCAAGTTTTCCTCGGTCGTCCTCTGCTTCTTTTTCCAACTACATTCGCCTCATAAATTTGTTTAACCGTAAAAATATATATATTTTAAATTTATTTATATGTAAATCACAAAGGAAAATACAAAATTACAAACAAATAGAAAAGAATTCATGTCGAAACATGTATGGATGACTATATTATTCATTGATTCGGCATTAACTTTGTGGAATGACATGATTATTTTATTAAAATTAAACACTTGAATATACCACTTTAATGAGTTTTATTTTTATTTACGACTAGTTTCGAAAACGACAGATGTTTTCTCCCTATATTTATTAACCTATATATACACCTAAATATATTTTTGTTCGTTAGTTTTAATTTGTACCAGAAGATGAAAACATCTGTCGTTTTCGAAACTAGTCGTAAATAAAAATAAAACTCATTAAAGTGGTATATTCGAGTGTTTAGTTTTAATAAAATATGGATGAGTAATTACCTTTGTTGTTGGAATTCCGTCCATTCCAGGGCGCAACATGTATTCGCAGGACGTATTCATATATATTACCCGTACCCGATATTGTTTACGTTTGACATATTTATATGTCCCGCTCGGTTAACAGGTAAAGCCAACCAAATATCAGGTCGTATATGCATGTATTAATTTAATGATGGTGTACGACCTTGCAGTACTTCCTCCACGCCATCGACGCTCGCTGGGAGAGTCCCTGGGAGAACAAGGCCGTGGTGCTGCTGTACACGGAGCTCATCGTGGGCTTCTTCAAGGTCCTGCTCTACGTGTCCTTTGTGGCCATCATGGTGCGCAAGTACACCCTGCCGCTGTTTGCCTTCCGGCCCATGTACTACGCCATGAGGTGAGTGGACACCCACTTCAGAAATACAGTTGGACCTCTCATAACGAGAAAAAAAAAAGAGTTGCTCCCTAAACCCTTCCCTATTATTTCGATTTCTGAACACTGTAGTATTTGACATACTTGATCATGTAAAGTTTTCCTTGATCTTTCTCTGCTCTTTTTTGCAACTACATTCCACTGATAAATTTGTTTTATCGTTCTTTCTCCACTCATTCGTTCCACATGTCCAAACCATCCCAATACACCTTTCTTCATTTTATCGATAAATCTTATCTCGGCTTTGTATTTTGTCATTTTAATAATAAGATATATATGGGTTACTTATATTATAAGTTACAACGGATTCTTCAGTTCTTTGGACACGTTGCCCATGGCAATGAGAATAGCCTGGAACGACTGGTTGTGATGGTAGCCTAGAGGGGAAGAAAGAGAGAGGAAGATCCCCACACGATGGACTGATCAAGTTAAGTCAGCAGGCACCTCGGTGGTTGGAGCGCTACGTGCAGCATAGTCAAGGGATAGCTGGAGAAGAGTCATTGCTTCCACGAGGGTCACAACCCTCACAATAAGTTATGTGTTTTTGTCATTTGTGCTTGACTTGAGTTGTAATGTGTTGCAGAAACTTCAAGAAAGCGTTCAATGATGTGATTCTATCGAGACGGGCGATACGCAATATGAACACTTTGTATCCCGACGCTACGCGAGCAGAATTGGCTGCCGTAGACAATGTCTGCATCATTTGCCGCGAGGAAATGAACGCAGGTTTGAAATTTAACATTTTAGTTATAATATAAGAACTTAATATGACCATATAATATAAGAACTTATATTATGGATGAGTATCATCGTTGAACGACAAACTAGAAAAAAATATAAAAATCTTCTAATACACAATCATTGTTAAACAACCAACTAGAAAAAATATTTGAAAATTGTTGAGTACACAACCATGATACATGATTTACCCACAGCAAAAGTTTGATAGTCACAGTTATTAAATATAAATATGGGAGTAGTACACTTCAATATATCGTTCCAAGCATTTTTAATTTATTCCCGACGAAGCTAAGAGGTCAAAATAAAGGAATGGGTAAATGAAAATTGTAAAAAAGTTTTTTTTTTGTGTGTATATTAGGTTAAAATAGATAAAACAATAAAAAACGTAAGTAAAAAGGACTCCACTGACAAGTCACACAAAGTGGCTTGGTGGCTCTGCAAAAAAATATTTTACATAAGTTTATAATTTTTCTTAAATAAATGTATACAGTTAATGTAACTAAAATCAATAAATAATAATAATAAGTAGAGGAACCCTGATATTGCTCACTCCTTTCAAGAATGTATAAATCAAAAAACTTGATTTTTCAGGAGAACGTTTTTAAAGTTTAAAAATATAACACAATGTATTAAAAATAAATATCAAGCCTCTTATTGAACTTTTTACTGTGCAAAGATCTTTTTAGGTAAAACATGAAGGTTTTTTCTCCGTTTGAAAAATATTTAGTATGTTTAAAAAAATAATTAAACAATACCTTTTCTTCAAAATGCAAAAACAACACTTTCTGCCCTATAGCAAGTAAATATGTATTAAGTTAAAAATATGCCTCTTGCTGGGATATAGTACATTTTGTAGGCATTCCGAAAACATACACAATTGAAAATTGTCAATTTTTGATTTATGACGTTCTTGAAAGGAGTGAGCGATATGTAAATGGACACACCTAAAATATTGTGAATAAAATAACTGGTCATATTATAAGTTTAATAACAATTGAAAATTGTCTCCCTAGTATGTAAAATAATTAAATTGTTATTAAGACTTGAGTGTTTTATAAAGTCTTAATAAGACGAAACGTGTCACATATTATCATATATATGTAAATAAATGTAGAATTCAATCCTTGTTTATTTTTTACTTAAAAATGGAATTCTACCAACTGTCTGCAGTTACAATAAATAAAATTGCATTATTCACTGAGGTGACAGATAATAAACAAAAAAATGTGTGAGTGCCTCTTAAAAGTCAAGTTGTGAGTTTCTGCGGACAAAACTGTATCTAAGGAGTGTGTTTTTCCCGTTTTTGTCTGGAGTTACAATAAATAGATGAGTTTCTATCTAGGTGCCAAGAAGCTGCCGTGCAACCACATATTCCACGCCGCCTGCCTGCGCTCGTGGTTCCAGCGCCAGCAGACGTGCCCCACGTGTCGCCTGAACATCCTGCAGCAGGGCTCGGGGCCCGTTGGGGGCCCGCCCAGGGCTGCGGCCGCGGAGCCGCCTCCAGCCGCACCCGCCGCGCCGCCCGCCCCGCCCGCGCGCCCGCACGGCGCCCCCACGCAGCCCCTGCCGCCCGGCTTCCCGGCCATGCCCGGGATGGGCATGGCGCCCAACATGCCCGGGATGGGCATGGTGCCCAACATGCCCAACATGCCGTGTAAGTCTGAGCACTTGTCAATCATCGTCTTGTATACGTTCAGCCAAGAGTCATGTCGGCTTCCAACAAGAAAATACAAAAAATAATAATTAATAATTTCAATACATTGTTTTTGGGCGGTTTTTTATTCATATCTTATTATTTAAATGGCGAAATAAGGAAATAATGCAAGACTGAATTTAGCATTATCGATAAATGATTTTTTTAAAAAGGTGTGTTAACACATTGTTGTCTGACCCTCAGTATAAAAGTAACCGCAAACCCAATTCCGATCTGTAGAATGTTTTTTGGCTTCTCTCGCGCTCTGCCAAAAGTAAGCAAATATAAAGCTTTTAAGCGTCTCCCGCTCTCTACCAACAATTTGTAAAAGACGCTTTGAAGCGTTTCCCGCAAATAATATGTAAAGTTTTTAATTAATGTTTTGCTTGGTAAATACCACTATTTCTTCAAATCTACCGTGACATGTGTTTCGATGCATTCCGCATCATTTTCAAACATACGGTGTTTGAAAATGATGCGGTATGCATCAAAACACGTGTCACAGTAGATTTTAAGAAATAGTGGTATTTACTAAGTTAAACATTAATCAAAAATGCATAGATTTTTACCACAAAGTGACTGCCGAATCAATTAATGAAAATATGTAAAATAATTGCCGAATCCTGAAAAATTATTTTGTAAAGAGCGGTGCAAATGGATCTCCTGAAAAGTAGCCATTGTCACTTCTGCTGTTCTCTTCATTTGTGAAATAAAATTGTATTTGATTATATGAACATTTTTCACCTCAAGGGCCCCATCTTTAGACCACACATTAAAATTTTATTTTACAAATAAGGTTGTATACATTGAATAAGTTGTCGCCTTGTTTCAGCATTCATGGGATTCCCGTTCCCCCCTCCTGTGATGCCTCCCAACCTGAGTACCCTCTCCCCCGCGGAGTTGGCCCGGATGGAGGGTAGGAGTAGGGAGCATATTGAAGCTAGAATTCAGGTAATATTAGTTTCTAGGCAGTTACTGTATTTGTTTTGACTAATGAAGGACCTTCAGAGTAATTTTGACACCAAGAGTGTAATATAAATTATAGACAGATAGAAACTTAATGATTGATGAATACAGAAGTAATAAATAAAAATGATAGTCGATGAAAGCTGACAAAAATTAAATAAAGCAAAAAATTGCAAGGTCAACATGCAGTATATATTTGAATTATTTTTTAAATAATGTATAAATAATTTCCCATATGGTTTAAAAATATGGATTGATCAAATTAACTACAAACAAAATTTTGATATGATTAATGATCTGTTACGCACTTTGCTTTCGGCAAGGCACACAATGATTACATAGTGGTTACGTAATTGAGTTCGCCACATAGTGCCGTTTAATATTTTCACTATTTTAAAATAGTATTTCTGCTGTCAATCCATCTCTTTGGTGGTCTAACCGGGAGTCTACTTTGGGGTTGGCCGTGCAATGCAATGTGGGGGAGTCTAGACGGTTCCATTCTCCTCGCATGAGCATACTACTGTCTTCCTTTTCCTAACATATACTTATCTTATTATATTATTATTGATTATTAATTTTATTTTATTACCTTCTGTTTATAGCTTTAACGGTGTAATGTTATTATTTTTAGTGCTTGCAAAACATCCAAACGATGCTGGACGCATCCGTAATGATGATGCAGCAGTATTCCTCAATAGCCAACCGTTACCCGACCATCACGAAGGAAGTCAGCACGCAGACCTCGGCGGAGGCATCGACGCCTGCCGAGGAGAGCTCCGCGCCCGTCACGCAAATCAAGCAAGTAGACAGTGCAGTGTCGGTCAACGACACTCCCGGGACATCCGGAGTCAGCCACGTTGAAGAAGCTAAAGTTCCAGCCGATCAGAAGGAGGCTGGAGATTCGGGAGTCGCGAATAAAGCGAATGTTGTAGCAGATAAGGTCGATGAAGCCAGGGAGACGACTCCGGCCACTGAGGGTGCTCCGTCTGAGAATACTAGTAATACAGAAGACAGTAATTCAAAAAGGTGAATATACTGGTAAATACATACATTTTAATTGCCTTTATTATTAACCTTCCCCACTGTTTAAAAGATGTAAGAAATATCTAAAAATTACCTATACTTCAAAGCGAATGTGTGCATTCTATATAGGCAGAAAAGCAGTGATTACTCGCGTTCCATATAGAAACAAGACCAGTGCCTACTCGGCTGTCCAAACTCAAATCACAGTAAGGGACATTTTTTTTGTAGTACGTTTTTTTTGCATTTTTGGACTAAGTAGATTCTACTTAGTCCAAAAATGCAAAAAACACGTCCATTACTGTGTTTTAAGTTTGGACAGCCGTACTATGCCTTATCCTTACCCAACCCTACTGCCAAAACCTGATTAACAACTCTGTGCACGCCACTATTTCAAAGTGAGGCATTTGAAAGACACCAGACCTATTCATAATTTTTATTTTATTTTATATATTTGGCGGTCACCTAACAGAAGGGTGTTTCTGCCAGTCTTATTTTTATTTAAAAACAAAATAATATTATTATTTTTTTAATAATCGTAATTAATGAAAAATTATGACTTTTTTTCTTGAATGTTTTTTGCAGATACTTTGTGGCACATTTTATAAACTTTATAAAATAAAACAACTTTGTGCTAACCACTTTTTATTGGTACACTTTTTCCAACCGGTTTCGACAAGTTCCTTGTCATCCTCAGGGTTTATGTACTAATTCTATAACATTGAAATACTCATAGTTAGTTTATAGTCAAATGATAACCTCTAATCTAGAATTAGGATCAGAAAAGATGGTTTATTTTATAATAATAATATGAAGCTTGCGTCAAACAATGTGCTGCCAATAGATTCACAGATCAACTGCGCATCACAGATCAACTGCGCATTCACAGATCAACTACGCATTCACCGATCAACTGCGCAAATCATGGCATGAATGATTGGAAAATGCCATGTTCACACGGTTGCGGAATGTTGTTGACACCACTGTAAAAAGATATAACGGCCAAATTTTAATTGTGTTTATTTTTCCATTCCAGTGATGAAGACCAGAGAGATGCGAATGAATTGAGACGGCGAAGATTGCAAAAGTTCAATCAGGACCACTGAAAGCAGTGGCGGCAACATCTCGATGAATGGACATTTTACTAAATATAAGTGATTACAATAGGTGTTTGAAGGAAGAGAAATTATATATAATTCTGAAGCTTAGTGCACTTGTGACGTGAGGTCTTCTTCTTCAGTGAGTGATTTGTGAAGAATGTGTTTTTCACCTCCTTGTTCTAACTGCAGGTATAATCAAACGTATTAGAAGTAGCTGACATTTTGAACACAGCTCAAATGTCACTTGTCATCAGTTCATTACAGTTTCTTGTCGGATCGTTTTGCTAGTAGTGGATCAAAAGAAGTGGGTAAGGACATTAATACTTTCTACCGTTTATTACTATCGCTTTTTCTTAAGTTATTGCATTTTCATCGTCAAAATGTTTGGTGGCCGCTGTTACGCTGTTAAAATTTTACTTGCGAATAATCCATACGTAAAATAAAGACATTAATTAGACTGTCTTCATCCCTTGTATCCTACCCTTATCAAGTTAAGATCAACACATTTTCTGGTAAATTGTCTGGCGCCTCTATGACACGCATGTGTCAAAAACGCTAAGCGAATGGAACCGCCTTCGATAAACACAATGAGATTTCAAATGATAATTTATATTCGTATTTACCTGTGTAATATTTTATAAATTGTCTCTGGTGTCTATTCTATTGTTTGATTCAAATTTAAAATCACTTTACGCATGACTAGACCTTCATTTTATGAGAGTTCATGTTAAATGTCTAAATACAACATTCAGACTTTAAAAAATCCTTATCCGCACCCAATGGTGCATAAGGCACTGCATTACAGCTAAGCAGTGTTATTTTGATCGTTAATTGCATGAAGGCAAGGTGATCAGCCCTGCGCTTGTCTGGTACAAGTCCAGGGTGATATTAAGTAAATATGATAGTGAAAATCATCCATATTTATTTTGTCCCCCCTGAAAATCGAACCCGGGACCTCCAGCACGTTAGCCAAACGCGCTGGCGTGTAGTGACACGGTGGAGGTGGACATAAGTTAACTATAAAATCATAGGTCATGTATGCATTTGAATAAATTTAAAATCGAAGCCTGGTTTAAGAATTGGCCCATATGTCTTTAAAACTAATTTTTAAGATTTTCCCACAAATCTTCTCTACTTTTGAAAGCATGGATGCAGGTAGGATAGTAAGGATAGGAAAGGCGAGTGTGAAAAATACTTCACAAACACCCAGACCGATTGAAAATAAATATTTCTTGAATTTATTTTACAATTGGCGGCAATGCAACCTGTAATTCCAGTTTTGCAGTCGGCGTTATTGAAATTAGATATTCAGTAACGTGTTTAATAAAACACTAGATTCCTGTTATGTGAAGTTCTCAAAACTAGCTTTTTATTTCTCTCGAGTTTTGTTAAAAATCACTTCAATACGATTGAATTCACACTGCAATTAAAAAAGGCACTAACGTCACATGTGCTTATTATATATGGAAAATTTTCCAAAGTGATTTCTACATTATTGTACATAATAAAACTATTTATTTTGTACCGTGCTATAAACTTACGTTATATGGTTTAAGTAAGCAATTCTATCTGTTGATTAACTTTCGTTTTTAGACAAGGTAATATAACTTTAAGTTTATCTCTGTTAAATGTATAATTTAAAAAAAAATATATTGATCACTTCTCTGCAGCCAAATTGTTATGAAAATCTTCAATGTTTTATTTCTATTTTGGTGATACTCAATAAACATGTTTGCCAATTCTCAGTTTTGTACAATGTAACATCTGTTCCAAGTATAATAATGTTTAGTACTGATTTTGTGAATTTAAGCCAATGAAAGTAATTCAACTATTGCAGATTAAAAGTTTTCACTGATGATAACATTATTTGTATGTAAAGACAAATAAATACAATTGTTTTACAAGTTTATTTTAAATAGATTTCTGTAAATCGGCTATATGGATGAACATATAGTAAAAATAAATATCAATTTAATTCAACCTCTTGGCTAGGAAGTTCTAGCTAACTTAAATGTATCTACAAAGTTAGTTTTTTGTTTTTATAAAGGCGTACCGATGTCAACATTGTAGGGGGGTTTACTATAATTGTATTTTAAGAAACTAAGCGAGGAAGTTCTCAGATGTAATTAGAAGTCCTATTTTTGTGAATGATAGATGCAAATGCGTCATTTCCGCTATAATTTTTTTGAACCAACTTCGTATGAATGATAATATTTGTCAATACTACCCTAGAGGTTAAAATACCATGCAAATATTGCTCAATATTTTTTTAGCAAAAATATAATTAGATATTTATTAGCCAGACATGCTGATAATATTTGTATCGCCTACTTTAAAAATCCGCCAGATCCAATTTTATAAGATATTTAAATAAATACTCTATCAGAATGCCAATTGTGGGTTTTATTGTTTAAAATATTTATATACTTGAAAACCCTGCTAAAAAATACTTAAAAACAGCGTTGTATTTCAAATTCTACCATATTCATGGAACTCGCCTTCTGACCCATATCGGCCAATCAGAGAGCGGAGATAAGTCAAAAATTAAGATGACATCATTATCGGTTTGTGTCTCTTGTTTTTTTTTTAATACTGAAAAAAAATCTTAAAAAATGTTAAAATTCTCTATTTCATAATATTTTATCTAAAGATATTCAAATCTTTTAAACATAAATGTTACTTGGAAAATTTTGCATTTTTTGGAAAATCGACTTATATGGATCCGGCGGATTTTGAAAGCAGGCGATACATTTCATCTTAATAATAGAATATATTTTTCTTCTTGTCTGTAATCCCTTGGTATAAAAGAAATAAACCTCATCTATATGGCTCATTCCACTTAATTTATTATACCATCAACCAGGTTTCATCATTACAAATTGTATTGTCATTCTGATCATTGGCATTGCTAATAATTAATCTGGTAAAATGAATTAAGCAGAATAAATAATACTTAGGTGTTTTATTATTTTTATAAAATGGTGTTCATCTAGAAATATCAATATTTTTTTAAAAATGAGTTGGTGCATATTTATGTACATTTATATAACAAGAAGGAATTCTAGGTGGGGTCGCCATTTACATAAATTATTTCTTAATGTCCTGTATAGTAAAATTTCCTTGATGCAATTGCAAGATTATGGACAGAATTCCCTATGCACCTTCTAATCCGCAGGGGAAGAAGAAGAATAGTCTAGTTAGTCTAATTTTTAACTGTACTACGAATATTATTTATTGATTTGGCATTAATTTTGCGGATTATTACGATGATTTGAATTGAACAGTTTTTGGGTTTATTAATGTAAACATGACCAGTTTCGAGAACTATAGATCAGTGGCGGTCGGTGACTTTGTAGAAGGGATGCTGGACATCAGATGTTTATACTCGTACTAGATATCAAATATGCACATCTAGACGCCATCTCTATAAATCCATAAATCAATAATTACAGATACAAAACAAGATGAATTCATTTTTATTTATTTAAATTATGAAGCAAATCGCAGGTCAATAATATTCAATAACAATTTGACTACAGTCTTCAAGCTCAAAAGCAGCAAACTGTCAAAGCAACGCGCGCACTAAGAACAATCCAATAGAGTATGTGATTTTGTTCATTATACATATTGGTATTAAAGACGTTTTTTGTATGTTGGATGCTGTCATTAATATTGTATACAGTTGATATGGAAGTTGGCTTGCGGATCTCAGTGCGCATGCACGGAAAAAACGTAGGTTCTGGCACTGTGCATGCGGTTTACACATCGCTTCCAGACCAAGTATTGCTTGCGAATGTGCGTTTTACGCATTTCGCAGTATTTGAGAATGTATGTGTATTTAGACTCACCCGCGATCTTTGTAACGCGTCGTTTGTTGCGCATACACTGAGACGAGACGATATATGCACGATGTTTTATAATAATAATATTTGTATAATCAGGAAAACGGCGTTTTTGTAAAAAAATCACGGAAAGGTCGCTGTAGAAATATCAAAATATTTAAATTGCAGTACTGCTGTTTACGGATAGAAGTCCAAATCTTTTAACTCTAAAATGCAAGGGATGTGGAGCATCCACAGCATGTATGGATGGACCGCGCTTGCTATAGATGTTGATGAGAAAATCTATAGTTCTCGAAATTAGTCATGTTTACAAGTATTTAACTTTTTTTAAAATATTTAAAGTTCTACGTATAAGTTTCTAATGCAGTATGTAAATATTTGTTTTTATATGAATGCCTATTTTCTTTTCTTTGTTTTATTAATTTAACATAACTCTTGCAGATAAGGGATAAGTATATTTAAAAAAAAGTAAACATTTCAGATTAAAGAATATCATGAATATTCCATTCTATGTATTTAATTTATAAAATATTATTTTATAATTTCTATTAAATTTATTTATTACATATCCGGACATTTGTTTGATATTTAATTGAATAGTTTTAAGTGACATGTAAAATTATCATATTTTTCTTTGAAAATTCTTGCATGCGGTCATCATAACGATCAATATTATCAATATATGTGCATAAAACTAAATGTTTATTATTTCTCGATGTGTAAAATAGTTATTTTTATGTCATATATCACTGTAACTTAAAAATCACGAAAATGTGTGATTATGTATTTAAATATTTATTTAGGAAGTAAAACTTTATTAATGTTTGACTGGGAGCTAGTTAATACAGTGTATTTTTATGGATGGAATGATTTTTCGTTATTGTTATTTTGTAGCGAGCAGGTATCGGGGTTATTAGAAATGTATTTGTTAGTATTAAGAGTATAATTTGACCCCCTCTACCAAAAATTAACAAAAACATGTCTGATTTTAGATGACAGAAGTGGAAAACAGTTATGAAGTTACTATTTATTGCCCAATAGAGACCATAAACTATAAACTTCTAGTAAATTCTAATATGCATTTTTTAAAATTTCATTCATTGATTTGGTAGTCCCTTTGTGGTAAAATCTATTGTGACACGTGTTTTGATTCATTCAGCGTAATTTTCAAACACCATATGTGAAGCTTAGTCTAAATTTTAGAGTTGTGTCCTTGGGACGTTAAAGGATGAAGGGGAGGTAGGAACTGTTTCTTATTTTTATTTATTTATTAATTTTTATTTTTTATCATGGGACAATAGTTTAGTCATTACGCATGCATCGAAACACATGTCACAATGGATTTTAAGAAATAGTGGTATTTACTAATATTTTTTTAACCTATGAATGTTATAACATTAAACATGGTCTTACCCAAAATATAATCTCAACCAGATGTCAATTTTGCTTACTGTATACATTCACTTATATTGTGATGTAGCACCCGTCATGTACCAAAAAGGAACGGTTATAGAAGTTTGCAAATCGATTCCAACATTTTATTATCCCCTCTGTTGAAACTAAGTGTGTCTGGGAGTGTACCATGTGAATCTTTGCAGCTCTCTAGCACTGGACAGCGCAATTTGGCCACCGCCAATAACGAATGTGGTGGGGCGGATCTGAGTGACGTAACTGCGTTATAAAAATCGCAAGAAGTAATCAAATGTGATGTGCCTTTAATTAGCGCCACTGTACAGCTGCCTATTTGGAGCAATACATCTTATGACACAAATGATTTGATTATATTGCTAATTTGGTGCAACAATGGCGTAATTACTCTTAAAAATACTTCAGATGTCATTCAGACGTTGTGGCAACAGAAATGGTGCCATTTTACTCGATTCTACAATGACACTCGCGCCATCTCGCAGCATTTCACCGAAAAATTAATTCTGTCGATGTTTCTCTCAATGTAAATGGTCTTTCCGCACATTTTGACATATTTAACTTGTTTTTAAAAAAAAGTGTAGTTACGTCATTGTTGCACCAAATGAGCGATATGATGATTTTCGCTGAGTGTGCAGCTACGCTTGACCGTTTTAGTGCTGAGATCTTTACTTATATGCAGGCTGAAATTATTGAAAAATCAAATTAGTACAAAATCAACAATATTTTTACCGATTCTAGTATTTCTTTCCGGTATTAGTGGAAAACATATCAAAGTACTCAAATAAAGCATTTTATAATAAACATGCTTATATAAATTTAAAAAAAAAATGCAATTCAAGAAAAAAAAAACATACATAAGAATGTGTCAAGTTTGCGTAAAATTGGCTCAACCTCGGGTGTTTTCGCTATCGATGCACATCCTCAGATTGATCAACATTCTAATTTCATCGTCACTATCATTATTTTTAGTATAAAAAACATTTTCGTGCGATGTTTGACAATGACTTTCAACATTACATCGGGCAAAGTATACCAGAGTCGATACATCGATTCTCAACACTCAACGGTTAATAACTTTTTTCTTAATATTTTTGCAAACAATAATTTTGACTAATGGGAGGCTTTGGGAATAGGCTTATTATATGCCTACAAATCTATTTAAAAAAGCAAAAGTTTGGTCCGGATAAAATACAATTTGTACGTTCTGCGAGAAAACAAGTATATAATAAATACGAAATATAAAGTCTAGTCAAGTTATCACAATTTGAGACTGGAAAACATGTTGAATAAAATGTTATCCGCATAAAATTAAATTTTAATATTGAATATCATTCAAGAACTGATATTAGGAAACATAATTTTATTCAGTGGGGAGGTGGTGACTTCAATTAATTTTATGTGTGAAAAATTTCATACTTACAATTGGTTATTGTTTAATTTATAAATGTATGTACATCACATTCAAACACTACAGATTTTTTAATTATATTGTTTTCTTAAATAAATAAAAATTGTGAAGACAAAAATGTGTTTTATTTATTGATTTATTCATATACAATTCGCTCACTCCTTTCAAGAACATCATAAATCAAAAATCGCCGATTTTTAGTTGTGCATGTTTTCGGAATGCCTAGAAAATGTGCTATATCCCAGCAAAAGAGGCATATTTTAAACTTAATATTTACCCGCTACTACAGGGCAGAAAGTGTTGTTTTTGCATTTTGAAGAAAAGGTATTGTTTTATTATTTTTTCAAATATACTAAAAAATATTCAAATGGAGAAAAAAACCTTCAGGTTTTACCTAAAAAGAACTGTTAAAGAAATAATTCAATTGTGGTCAGTAGTTCAATAAGTGGATTGATATTTATTTTTAATACATTGTATTATATTTTTAAACTTTAAAAACGTTCTCCTGAAAAATCAAGTTTTTGATTTATGACGTTCTTGAAAGGAGTGAGCGAATCATGATGGGAAAGATAGAAGGACTACGAGGAGCTGGCAGAAAGCAAACGTCGTGGCTTTCGCGACTGGGATAAGAAGGAGTTGTTCTGGACGTCATCACTGAACCGCGAAGCCTTTGCCAGAGTGATCGCTAACGTTGGGGGCATCTGACAGGGCCTTGTTCAGTTTCACCTTATTATGGCATTTTCAAATGCCATAGGCGAAACAATTGTCACAATCATAATTTTTATGTGTTTTTAACAATAAAATACAATTTAGTAGACTCAAAAAATCAGTGTTTGATTTTAACCTTCCCCTCCCGGTGATATGTATTTACTACAACTCGACTTTTAAAATGAGAATATTAATATAAAATATAATAGATACGGGCTCAGAATTTTTGTATTCCTCCGTAATATAATTATGTATTATATGAAAGTGTTTTATGTATTATAAAGTTATTGATTTGCACAGACAGAAATAAATATTTTCTGAAAAAATCGGGGATAAAGTCACCAATACATAAATGTTTTTCAGTGTATGCGTGGGTGCCGTGCTTTGTCTCTACGCACATGTCGTCGCATGTTTACTGCGCCAGTAGTGTGCAGATCGTCTATCGCGGCGGTCATGTCGCTACGCTTGCTATTGCGCTGTATTTTTTTCTCATTTTCAGATACCTCATCATCATCTTCTAAAGGCAGCGCCTTGTTGTGTCAGCCACTTGTCTCTTGTCAGTCGCCATCCTCTTGAGCTGCGAATAGGAGGAGACGTCCATAAGCCGCTTCAAATCCTGGAAGTATGAAGATACCTACCAGAGCGCAAAACAATCTGCACACTACTGGACTGACTGAGTAACGTGTTAGGACGTGCGACATGCACGCATACTTACAAAGCACGCCACACGCGCAAACACAGAAACGTTTGTGTATTGGTGATTTTATTCCCGATTTTTTTACAAATTATTTATTTCCGTCGCCGCAAATGAATTATGAATAACATTTACCAGACCCAACATTACAAAATTGTTACATTTGAACTTCAACTATGGTCAATCAAAGCAACATTTAGGAATATTCACATTTTTTCCGTTTTTAAAGCACATTTTCATATGGTGTACAAAATACATATCACCGGTGCACGCGGAAGTTTTTAGCACCGTAAAGAAAAGGTTAACATTAAATATATGTATAAAACAATGTGTTAAATGAAAAGAAAAATAGTATTTGTATATACAAGATGAACTACAAATTAATTTTGCCATGGTATTTATTAATATACTAAATTAATAATAGTAAATTTCATTTAAAAACTAAATAAAAGCGACATAAATAATACAGTTACTTATTGGTTATTGTACAAGGCGTGGAGATAGTCATAAACCCTGGGGTTGTAACCTTCCAAGGTTGGTATCGCCTTTACGTATGCGCAAGCGTCGAATAATTGAATGCTCGGAGGATTGTACCAAATATTTTTTATTCCGCTGCTTCCATTGACGTCGAGTGTATTTAGTTGCAGCGCACCCAAGAAGAAATTGCATCCATCGGTGTGGACACATTGCACCGTGACTGGTTTGGGAAGTGTTTTTACATCTTTCTGCAATCGAACAGTAATTAAAAGGTTATATTTTATTTCTTGAATGTTTTTCGCAGATACTTTGTGGCACATTTTATAAACTTTATATAATTAAACAACTTTGTTTTAACCACTTTATTATTATTAAAAAAGGCGTGGCTTCATACTGTTTTTGGGTGATTCCATTAGTTGTTATTTGCGGTTGCTACGCAATGCATAATAAAAATAGCATTTAGAATTTTTACGGAGTGTGTGGAAGTTTTTGGTAAGGGAATGTAATTAATTATGAGTATTTCAATGTTTTTAATGTTTTAGAATTTAATAAACCCTGATGATGACAAGATTCTTGTCGAAACCGGTAGGTCAAATTGTACTAATAATAAAAAAGTCACTAAAACAAAGTTGTTTAATTTTATAAAGATTATATTTTATATTTGGACCCCAATTTTTTTACGATGGAGACCTTGGGAGAACAAAAGAGGTGTTGGAAGACCCCAAAAGATATGGTTCAACGACATAGTCGCTGTGGGGGGTAAAAACTGGCTGTAAGCAGCAAACCCGCTGGAGGAAATGGAAAGAAGGGGAAGAGGCCTATATCCAGCAGTCGAGGTCAGAGGGCTCATGAAGAAGAAAAAGATTTTATATTTAGACATTTTAACATAGATGAAGAAGAGTATGGAAGTCTGGATATTTATGACCTTATGACCTATCATAGGCCGCTTAAGTGATCACTTTATATACGTTTAACATTCACCATTCTAGCCATGATTGACAACCACATTACTAAATTGTTTTGGAACTCATACATATACCATAAATCTCACGTCGCTTCATATTTTGAGTTTGCGGCAATATCTATGGTTGATTCGAGCGAGCTATTATTTAACAGGGACTCTTTTATTTAAATGTGTGCAAGATCCTGACTGAATTATTTTACAATCTAAGAGACGCCGGAAAACACGATAAAAAAATAATACCCACTGGGAATCGAACCTGGGACCTCCAGTATGGTAGCCGAGCTTTTATCGCTCACTCCTCTCAACAACATCATATTTCAGGAGATTGTTTTTAAAGTTTAAAAATATGATAAAATGTACTAAAAATATATTTGTATCAAGCCACTTATTGAACATTTTACTGTGCAACAGATCTCTTTAGGTAAAACTTGAATGTTTTTACACAATTTGTAAATTTTTTGTATGTTTAAAAAAATAATTAAACAATACCTTTTCTTCAAAATGAAAAAACAACACTTTCTGCCCTGTAGCGGGTAAACATTAAGTTAAAAATTGCTGGGATAAAAATAGCCGCTTTTGCTGGAATATAGCACATTTTCTGGGTATTCCGAAAACATGCACAACTGAAAATTGACGATTTTTGATATATGACGTTGTTGAAAGGAGTGAGCAATATGTAGTACTAATATAATTTTTTTTAAATTGTAATTTTTTTATAAATACAATACAATATCCAATTTGTTATCTTCCAACTAACCAAAAACAGATGAGTGAGAATGGTAAATGGTGGTTCACCAACCAGATATCAGCAGAAGGGGACTATCCAACTATCTTAGGGATATAACCAATGAGAATTACTTGAGATACTTACCCCGTACAACGCCTTTGCATATGCCGAAGCCACGGTAAATGTGTGAAGTAGGGAACGTCCCAATATTTGGTTGTCTGTAACTGCAGTTCTGAATTTATTTCTTACAAATCCCGTGTTGAAATGCAAAAAGGTAGTGTGAGGGTGAAAGGACTTGCTGCCTTCGTTAATTGCTGAAAAACATAATTTTAATTATAATAAAAATTACATTAAATTTTTGGGTAATATATCCAAAATTAAACAAGGTTATTGGATTGAATTCTACTTTTATTTACATAAATATATGATAATATGTGACGCGTTTCATCTTATTAAGAAGTTTCGTCTTTATCAATTAACAATAAGATGAAGCGCGTCACATATCATCATATGTGTGTAAATAAAAGTAGAATTCAATCCAATAACCATGTTTAATTTTGAATATATTACCCAAAAATTTAAAATGGAATTCTACCAACTGTCTGCAGTTACAATAAATAAAATTGTAAAATAATGGTAAAACAGAAAAATAACTGAATAGAGTGTGGTTTCAAAGATTCAAAGTTCATTTTTCATATCAATTTCACTTGGTAAATATCACCATTTAAAAAAATCTACTGTTCAAATGTTTCGATGCATTCCGCATGATTTTCAAAGACTTTAAGTGAAATTGAAATTAAAAATAGATAGATATTACCAGGGCTTTTTTTTTTAACGAAAGAGGTCTTGGAACTCGCCTCATGTCAAGCTTTTTACTAAAAAAATATATATATTCAAGTATCATTTAAATATTCATTAAAATATCATATTTCATCCTTTTGACATTATAAAAATATAGATTGTATAAAAATTACATAAACACAAAGATCACTTTGTATTATTGATTTTGAAGAATTAAAAAAAATATATATCCGTGAAAAAAGGTGCTGGAACTTGGATATTACCACAAAGTGACTGCCGAATCAATTGATGAAATTACTCAATGTTCCTTAAACTAAACGATGATAAATAAAATTTTAGTATAGATGAATATACTTACGATAAAAATCTTCCAAGTCGTAAAAGTTAGAGGTTTCGATTGAAACAAGATGGCTTAATGGATACAGATCTGGCAACTCTACACCGTCCAAAGAATGATCATTTGGAAGTGCCGGCGGCAGCGGTTTGGCAGACGTCACGAGGATGTTGGATTTGAATTGAAATTGAATTTGGTCGCCCTCTTTCTCGAAGGAAGTGACTACATTTGCGTCATAAGCGGCGGACCTGTCCTTTACGAGGGAACCGGAATTCTTCTCCAAGATATTCAACAGCCTACTTGTTGTTATGATGCTGGAAAATAATCACATTATGAATCAGTAATATATCAAATTTATGGGAAAACTGACACCTAGCACCTCACTCCTTTCAAGAACGTCATAAATCAAAAATCGACAATTTTCAGTTGTGCATGTTTTCGGAATGCTCAGAAAATGTACTATATCCCAGCAAAAGACGCATATCTTTTAATTAATATTTACCCGGTACAGGGCAGAAAGCGTTGTTTTTGCATTTTGAAGAAAAGGGATTGTTTAATATTTTTTTTCAAATAAACTAGTTATTTTTCGAATGGAGAAACAAACCTTTAGGTTTAGCCTAAAAAGATCAGTAGCACAGTAAAAAGTTCAATAAGTGGCTTGATATTTATTTTTAATAAATTGTATTATATTTTTAAACTTTAAAAACGTTCTCCTGAAAAATCAAGTTTTTTGATTTATGACGTTCTTGAAAGGAGTGAGCGATATGAGGAATCATTAATATGATTGAAATTGCTAACTATGCTCTCTCAACACATTTCGGCAATTGTATTTTACGCCTGCGCACCGCTAGCGACGGGATTTGATAATTATGCACATATACACACCTCAACAAAGGGATTGGTACATAAAACATATTCATATAAAAACATTTAATATGTAATTCCTTCATTTCTGACTTTGAAATGAGGCCGGCGCAGAAGGTAAAATACCCTTCCAGACCTAACGGGTAAAAATACCTTTCCCGTCCTTAGTGTGTCGTATTAATAAATTATCTGGTCAAATTATAAGCTAAAATATTAAAATGAAAAGGATACTTTGTTGCGTTTCTCATGTATGTGACTATAATCCAGGATTCGGACCTCACATACAAATAAAAGAGTTTTTGCTCAATAAAAAACCTTCTTCATCTTACCACTATTGACACATCTATATGTGTCCAGTGAAAATTATAGAAATTCAAGTTTAATGTTTCGAAATTGAATCATATATATATAGGACTTCCAAGAATTTGAGTAGTGTGGTTGTCAATCATGGGTAGAATTCGTGAATATTACACGTTTGTAAAGTGATCACTTAAACCAGCCTATGACGGTCGTAAGCCCCGTAAATGCCCAAACTTCCATATTCTTCTTCATCTATGAGATGTCAAAAATGAATATTTTGCAATTATAGCTTTTGAATTCCCTGAAAAAAATTCCAAAAAATTTAAAATGTCAAACTCATCACTTACTTTCTCCTATTACTGGAAATTCCCAATAATCTGGCAAAATTGACTGCTGGACGGTTGGGGTCCTTGACTTTTGGGAGCTTCTTCTGCTCGGCATCGAATATATTGGCCGTCAGTACGGCGTTGCGGACTTGCTTGTGTACGTCCTCCGGGTGTCGGGTCAGGGCCGCCTCCTCCACGGGCTCGGGAAGAGTCGCGGATACCGTAACGGACTTAGTTAACACTTGCGCTTGGGACAACCCTTCTAATAAGGCTTCCCTCTCCATATGGACATGGCAAACTCTTTCCTTCCAGTCGGGGTGGTTCTCGTCCATCGGGATTTCTGGATCTACTTGGCCTATGATGTTGATTCTGAAAAATTATAAATATTTATAACAATTTCATTTTTGATTTTATAATATTTAAAAGAAACTTCAAAGATAATATCGTGGGTATACTGGCAAAAAAAGTTAACTCTATAATCCCTGCTTGAATAATCCCTGTTATTTATTAAAGCTTTTAATCTGTATAAAATACCCGCTATTAAACTGAAAGTTGAATTTACTTATAAAACAACATAAAATATGACATTTCAAACTACTTAGTGTGTTTTGCCAGTTTAAGGAACGTTTAAAACTTTATAATACTTCATCATCAAGTCAAAATTGCATATTTTCGAGTTAACGCTTTTTGCCAATACACCTACGATATATTCATTTACTTGCAACACTAGTAACCATAGATCTGAACAGGTGTATGTAGTGATGTGAGAAGCCTTAAACTTTCAGTAGTAAGATATTAACACATTTCAGATGGGTATATTTTGTGCCCGTGTGGCCAATGTCTGCATACGACGGATTCTTCAGTTCTTTGAACACGTTGCGCGTGGTCTGAGGATATGCTGGAGGGGAAGAGAGAGAGAGGAAGATCCCCCACACGATGGACCGATCAAGTTAAGGCAGCAGCAGGCACCTCGGTGGTTGGAGCACTACGTGCAGCGTAGTCAAGGGATAATTGGAGAAGAGTCATTGTTTCCACAAGGGTAGCCTCAGTAGTGAGGCATAAGACAGAGAAGAGAAGAGATATTTTATGCCCGCGGACTGCTGGCGACGGGCGAAAGTCCCACGTGAATTTCTTTAATTTGTTTTAAAGTATTGTATCTTCGAAAATAATATTTTTTATTTTATTTCTGAAATACAAGTACAATTTTGTAAATATTTATTACAATCTGCCTATCTGTACTTGCCTATACCTGTTTTCATGAAATACGCACCAAGATCTCTCGTTCGCTTACTCATAGTAGTTGAGTGGGTGCGGAACAGAGACATAATTTTGTTTGTGTTTTAGGCTCATAAAATCCTCATTCCAGGAATTGAATGACGATTTTATGAGAATGAATATTATGAATATAATAATAACAGAATATGTTTTCTAAATGATTTATTTGGTTAATCTTCAAACGCATTGCCTATCAAGTGTCAGGTATTCAATAATATAGGTCCTTTTCCCTTGCATTGCAATTTGATAATTATGTACAGTAAAACCTCTTTTCTCCCTCTTGATCCCCACCTTGTCGCGGTGAGGGGGCTTGCGTGCCTCAGTGATTCACCAGGCTATGGCGGTAGTCTAACTACCAGAAGGGTCTCCCATGCCAAGCAGGTTGGTGAAGAGAGGCCAGACAAAGCGGGAAACAAGGTTGAGCCGACCTGTTGAGGGGTCCTCGGACCTCAGGCCTCGGGAGCGCTGGGCCAATCACTCTGCCTCCCTAAACCCTTTGATTACGATAAGTCCACGAAATGCCTCGGACACCGGCTTCTCTGGCACCCCCCGACCCGGCTGTGGTATTAGGACTGCGCTCACTAAACGGCTCCTATCCAACAATTCATCTTTCCGCATTGGAACGTACAATGTGCGGACAATGCAGGTCCACGGAAAAGATATTCACGCGACTCGTATCATGGATGACTACAAGTTAGATATCCTAGGACTGAGCGAGTCGCGATGGAAAGGATCTGGAAAGAGGTTGTTGGATAGTCACATGTGTCTGCACTCCGGCCAAGAACGATATCACCGTCAAGGGGTGGCAATTCTCCTTTCAGAAAGAGCAGCAAAGTGCTTGCTTAGTTGGGAACCAATTTCTGAAAGGCTTATACGCGTCACCCTCCAAACGGCCGATAGTTCTGTCACTGTCCTACAGTGCTACGCGCCTACCGAAATTGCAGATGCCCAAACAAAAGATGCCTTCTACGACTCTCTCCATGCGGTCATCGCCTCTCTCCCAAGAAGAACCCGCGTGGTAGTATTGGGAGATTTTAACGCGAGAGTCGGAACAGACCCATCACTTGCCCCAACGGTGATGGGAAGGCACGGCTATGGGCAAGCCAATGGCAATGGAGAAAGACTGGTCGAGTTCGCTAGTATTAACGACCTTGTCATTGGTGGTACGCTATTTCCCCATAGGTCCATCCATAAGTACACCTGGACCTCCCCTGACGGACGAACAAGAGCGCAGATAGATCACATCCTCTATGGACGTGCTAACCGGCGAGAGCTCCTCGATGTCAGGTCCTACAGAGGGGCCGACATTCATAGTGATCACGAGTTACTCGTCGGAAGAATCTGTCTGCAGCTCAAACGTCTGCCGAGATGTCCTCGGCGGAAGAGAATCAACTTAGACAAGTTGAAGAGTGCCGAAATAAGATTGAGATTCGAGGAAACGGTCGGACAACGTGTCCAGCAAGACACCGATCCTCAGCCCATTAATGTTGACTCGATTGAGGCACAGTGGGCCAGTCTCAAATCGGCTCTCAACTCTTCCGCCAATGAGGTTCTTGGCCCCAGGATAGGAGAAAGACCCCATTGGATGTCAGATGAGTCCTGGGGAAAGATGGCTGAGCGCGCTCACTTAAAAGCACTGAGGGACAGTGAAAGTGACCCCTACCAACTGGACACCCTCAGAGATGACTACAGGCGCCAAGATCGTATAGTCAAACGATCATGCAGACTCGATAAGCGCCGTCATCTCGATTCTCTTATTGTAACGGCGGAACATGCTGCCCAAGGAAATGACACGCGGAAATTATTCCAAATAACAAGGAAGATCTGCGGAAAGAATTCGGTAACCCCTGGAGCTGTGAAAAACACAAATGGAGTTACCGAATCTGACGCGGATCGTATAAAGGAAATATGGCGTGATCATTTCCACAGGGTCTTGAATCGCCCTCCTCCTCCAATCATCCTCGATATTCCCACGGAGGCTGCGTCAAGCATTCCGCGGGCGGTCGCCATACCTGATGGTCCACCGACACAGGCAGAAATTATAGCTGCCGTGTCGAAATTGAAAAATGGGACTGCCCCTGGTGTTGATGGTATCCACCCGGAATTCTTGAAATGCAGCGTTACTGGCATTATTGGCCCTTTACACCAATTAATGTCCAGTGTGTGGGAAGAAGAGCGATGCCCTAGAGACTGGGTAAATGGGGAGATTACCGTGTTACATAAGAAGGGTGATCCACTCAACTGTGACAACTACCGCGGCATTACGCTACTCAGCGTACCTGGGAAGGTGCTTGCCCACGTAATCTTGCAGAGAATCCGAGCCCCCATTATGCAGGTGCTCAGAGAAAACCAGGCAGGGTTTCTGCCTGGCAGGTCCTGTGCGGATCAAATCCATAATATTCGTCACATTCTACAGCAGAGCCAGGAATTTAACAGTTCTCTGGCGATGTGTTTTGTAGACTATGAGAAAGCGTTTGATAGTCCGCACAGGCCCACACTCTGGAAAGTACTGGAAGCTTATGGGGTGCCTGCGAAATTAGTGGAGCTAATTAAGTCCCTTCACCTCAATAGTGAATGCCGAATGAGAGTTGACGATGTTGTCACGGATTGGTTTGGGGTCTCTACCGGAGTCAGACAAGGCTGCGTCCTTGCACCGTTTCTCTTCATCATCCTCATGGATTTCATTCTTCGAAAGTCATTACCATCTGACCGAGGTATATCCATCTCCCCCTCCCGGAAACTCTGCGACCTAGAGTACGCAGATGATGCTGTTTTAATTGATGACTCCGTCGAGGGTCTTCAATTGATCGTCGACAGGGTAAATAGGTACTCTACGCACATGGGGCTTACAATAAATGTTGCAAAAACCCATGTGTTGTGCAACAGCTCATGCCTAGATGCCCAACAACCCTTGACGTTGAGTAACCAGCGCATCGAAAGGGTCGAGAGTTTCAAGTACTTGGGAGTGTACGCGACTGAAAATGGCAGCCTTCAAAAGGAACTGGGAGTGCGATTAGGACTCGCTGGGTCCGCATTCAACAGTATGAAGGCTGTCTGGAGATCGGATTTATACTCGGTGAAAACCAAATGCCACCTATACAATGCCTGCATTGCTCCTGTTCTCTTATACGGCTGTGAAACATGGCACCTTACAAGGGCCCAAAGCAGCCGTGTACTAAGCTTTGAGAACAGGTGTTTGCGGAGAATCTTAGGCGTGCGGTGGTTTGACTTTGTGAGGAATGAAGAGATAAGGCGTAGGACGCAGCAAATCTTGGTCACAACTGTCGTCAAAAAAAGGCGATTCAGTTGGCTTGGCCACGTACTCCGCATGCCTCCTGAGAGCCTTAATCAAGCTTGCCTCTTTTACAAGGCATCAGGTTCGCGCCGCCCAGGACGACCATTGCTGACAATTCGTCGGCAGTTTTCGTCAGAACTTCGCGACGCGGATCTGACTTGGGAGGATGCAAGGGAGCTGGCAGCCGACAGAAAAGCCTGGAGACAGTTTGTGGACTCCATATGCTCCACCTAGGGAGCGGATATGGTTATTATTATTATTAAAACCTCTTTCTATCGTTCCTCGAATAATCGTTTTCCCGGATGTGTTGTTTATTTATTCTACCCCAAATTAATTTCATACAAAAATAGATCGCATCGATCGTTTCTATCCACCGTTTTACGGCATTCATCGTTTGAATTATGCTACATATTTGATATAATTTGTCTGTTTTTTTTACATCCTTTTTAATTTTCTCAATTTGTTACATTCGATGGCAATATTTCAAAGTGTGGAACAGACTATCGAAAGCTTGTGTCATGGATACAGCAGAAGAAGTCTGAAGATCTTTGGGTTCTGTTCAACTTTGTATTTTTTAAAAATAAATACATTTATTTACATCTAAAACTTGTATTCTTAAAATTTCAGCCTACCGATGGTTATGCAGATTGGGAGGACGGTATTTTTATTCGATAGTATGTCCTTGTGTATTGACTTCTTTATCCCGCATTTATTGTTTTCCCGCATTCATAGTTTATTTCAATAGGTCCCTTTAAAAACAATAGATGGAGGTTTCACTGTACATACAGTTAAGACCTTAACAAAGAGATGGTACATGATATTCATATAAAAACATTGGATAATTCCTTCTTTTCTGCCTTTGAAATAAGGCCAGTGCAGAAGGTAAAAGTACCCTTCCCATCGTTAAGCATCAATCGACCGAATGGGTAGAAATATCTTTCCCGTCCGAAGTGTGTTTACACATATCCGTTAGTTCTTTTCTAGCGGCAATTATTAAGCATTTTACAGCAATAAAAAACTGTTCTTTTTATGTAAATGTACTGTGCCTTAAGTTGGTGTGAATCATATTTATCGTTCCCCCTTACTACTAGTCCCACAAGCACGTAAAAATACAGTTTTTAAAAAAATTTTCACACTATAAACGAATGTATAAATACCTGTACGGCTGCCGGATTTCTTTTACGAACTTTTTAGCATCTACAACTTCAATTCCCTTATTTTTAATAGCATCAAGTCCATCGTCTATAACAACTCTCTTGCCTTTATAAATCCAGTTCTTTTTAAACATAAACTGGATGTGCTGTTTGCGCAAAACGTGTGTTAAACGCATTTTGATTTAAGCGTTATTTTTGTGTTTTTATTTTATTCTCGTCGGCGTTCCCTACAGACTGACTTATTACATATAGCGTTCCCCAAACCCGAGTTAGAAAACAAATCCTAACCCTAAATTCCGTCGAGTTTTTGACGTTTATTAAATGTTTACAGTAGTCAAAATAATTTTACCTATTTCCCTTCAAATAAATTGTTTATTTTGCCATTGCAAATCACATAAATGAAAAAATACGATAAGGTTTTTTTTATTTATTCATAAAATTACGCCTCTAATTGGTCTTATTTTTTGTTTCTCATTCCGGTGACTAGTTTTCGATAGTGGGTCAATTTTACACTGATATGTCCTTCAATAAAAGTAAAACGCACCTTGAATTACATCATATAACTGCATTCTGTAAAATACATGCAATAATAAACCTCAATTTGTGGTCGATTTCAATACGTGAACCGTTGTTATTGGCATATTGATACAATGAATCATACAACAATACTAAGTGGTTTGTAAAATAGGATAATTTTCATCATTCTTATTTGTAGTATAATATTTACCTGGGCTATTATATTTTTTTAAATCCTTTTTACCTTTTTTTGTTGATGAGTTAATTAATTTTATTTTCATGATGCCTGTTGATAGACGAGAGCCATTAAAATAAATCAATAAACCAAGTGTTTGTTTGTAGATATACCTAGATTTTATTTTACAATTATATGTATACTACAATTTAATTAGTACAGGTGATTAAAGGTTGCCATTTATGATATTTTTCCTGAGATACAATCGGGATATTTCAGTAAATTATTTAAAAAAAAATCAATCTTTATCCACTTTTACACCCATTGTAAATTTGTTTCCTAGATATAAAAAAATCGTTTATTGAAATAATAAGATTCATTATTTTTTATTGATATCTCAACAAGCGGGAATCTGGGAGTAGGATTTTTGTCGATATATTTGCAGGGGTTATCATGTATAATTGACTGGTTTAAGTACAGAATAGTGAACGGTATAGTACAGGAATGGCGAACCTTTTTGAGCCTGAGTACCAAAATATATATTATTCAATAAAGTAATCAAAATGCATCAAATGTTTGTGTTACTTAAGATTTTTAATAAAAACAAAACATTTATCCATCGAAAAAATAACAAAGTACTTATTAATTATTATATTTAAAAAGAAAGAGCCCCTAAAACTTGTTGGATGCTAGATGTCATTTTGTGTTTAAATATCCGGTTCATAGCTGGTAGCTTTTAATAGAATACGAGCAGTAGTACTTTCGTCTGTTAGTCTAAAATTTAAAAATATGTATTATCACATTTTTTTCACTCATTGCACGCCATGCAAAATTATCTAGCTTGCCACCTATGGCACGCGTGCCATAGGTTCGCCATCCCATGTATAGTAAATGCGTACCCCACTTGTCTCTGTCGAAATATCAATAAAAAATATTGATAAATAAATTTATTGTATGAATTTACCCGTTATTTAAGTAACTGGGTGTTCAAATA